>NW_003852405.1:28344599-28358288 GCF_000181295.1 Otolemur garnettii
AATGTGCTCCTAGCATAAAATATGTTCCTCAACACCTTGACATCTACCAGGGACCAAGTGCAGAAACACATACAATGGTGAACATGATAGCTTCTACCTCAGGTGGTCATTATGAGGATTGCAGAGAACGATGCACAGACGTAGGAATTGATGCAAAGTAACAATTCAGTAAATGTTAATATTATTAAATGAATGCCAAACATATGTCCAGGTATAATGTATAAGGAGAAGGAAGAAATGGTCATTTCCAATGGGCGGGAGTTGGGGGGGGGGGCTTTGGCAGGAAAAGCTTGGAGGCTCTAACAAGGGAGTTCATCACACAGGCTGGAGCGTGGAGGCTGGAGGATGTGTAGACAGAGAGAGCTAAGACACGGAGGTGAAACTAGTTTGCAGGCTTGGGCTCAAGCAGAAACTCAAGACCACCCTCTGCTCCCCAACCCCAAACAACCATTCTGCTATAAATCAGCTAGGGATATTTTGAGACTAATAATAATAATCACAATGCTATTATCATTACTAATACCTACTATGTCCCAAGTACAGTGTTAAAATTTTGACAGATACTCACGTCAGTTAATCTTCACAATCAGGATGTGGGTAGGGGTGGTGATGAGCCCCATTTTACAGGGGAGAGAGGTTCAGCTTTTAAGAGCCATGCCTTTGACCACCTACCATATATAAGGGAAGCATGAGCATCAAACATGCATATTTTGAAATTATTGTTCTTAAGTTAGGGACTTCCTGTATAGTACTATATTCATTTCTGAATTTTCTTTAAAGATCTGATAGGGAGAAAACAGAGGAAAAAAACAAGAAAAGTTGTATGTCTTTCCAGTGTTAAGATAGAGAAACAAATGACAACAAAAGGAGTTTATAATTTGGAAGAAAGAAAGAAAGGGGGGGAGGGTGTGAAGTTAGTAGTGCATACATGTTTATAACTGTCATGTCTCTTTTGGTGGCTTATATTTTTTATCAGTGGCTCATATTTTATCAATATTTTCATCTCATTCGTGATTTTGCCTTTATTCTATTCTATCTTTCATTAGTAGAAGTCAATAAGCTTTTTATTAAGTTCAATATCCATCTCACATTTTGAAATAAGTCAAGAAAGTAGAACAAAGAATATCCATCCAAAGACAAGAACTATATTTTAACTAACAGAAAATAAAGACATTCTCATATCATTAACGTCAATAATAAGGAAAGGATACCTATTATTATCATTGGTTTTCAATTCTAGAAATACTAGCTAATCATTGAAAAATAAATAAAAGAGATTATGCTGAAAAGAGGGATATAAAAAAAGGAAGATAAGATGGATATAGGGAGGCAGGGGAATGAGGGAGCAGGGAGAGGAGAGAGGGAATTAGGGGTCACGGTGTATGGCACACCTCTTGGGGGCAGGACACAATTAGAAGAGGGACTTTACCTAACAAATGCCATCAGTGTAACCTAATTCTTTGTACCCTCAATGAATCCCAAACAATAAAAAAAAGAAAACTATAAATTATCCAGAAAAAAAAGATGGATATAAAATTACAATTACTGGCAAATAATATGACATGGGCAAATCAAATTCAGTTGTATATTTGAACAAATTACTACATCATGACCAACCATCTTTTTACTTCCAGATTAGAGGAAATTATATATCAATATTTAACTATTCTTGGAATGAAAAGGTCTTTAAAGGCAGACAATTTTTAATTATTAATTAGAAAGTTCTGGCTTCATCTCAACATAAAACTTCTATACCATCAAAAACTCAATACTGCGGTAGAAATGCCAAATAGGAAAATGCCAAACAAAAGGTCTGTATTCCCAAAATATGAAAACTTGCTCTAAAATATAAAATAAAAGATAAACATGGCATCGGGGAAAGGACATGCAAAGGTAATTCAGAAAAGAAAACAATGCAAAAGATTGATAAAATTTAATTTCACTAGTGGTTTAAAAATAGAAAATCAAAATAATATGCCACTTTTGCCTCCCAAACTAAAGTTGGAAAATGGACATTTCACATATATTTAATGCAAGAATGTATATTGGTATAGTATTTCACAATTAAACAATTTATATCAAAAACATTAAAAGGGAGGCTAGGCACCATGTCTCATGCCTAGAGTGTTAGGAGTCCAAAGCAGGTGAATTGCCTGAGCTCACGAGTTCAAGACCAGCCTGAGCAACAGCGTGATCCCATCTCTGAAAAATAGTCAAGCTACAACCAGTGCCTGTAGTCCCAGCTCCTTGAGAGGCTGAGAGAAGAGGATTGCTTGAGCCCAAGAGTTTGAGGTTGCTGTGAGCTGTGACCCCATAGCACTCTACCAGGAGTGACAAAGTTAAGACTCCATCTCAAGAAAAGAAGATCTTTTTGTTTTTTGTTTTATTTCAGAATACTATAGGGGTATAAATGTTTTGTCTACATAAATTGCTTTTGTACAGTTTGAGTCAGTTATAAGTGTGACCACCACCCAGAGAACAAGCATTGTACCTGTTAGATGTCATTTTACCCCTCCCGTCCCCCCCAACCTATTTGATTCCCATTGAGTTTTATTTCCATATGTGCACATGAGTGCTGACTGACTAGCTCCAATTTAATAGTGAGAACATGTGGCGTTAATGTTTCCATTCTTGCAATACTTCACTTCAGAGAATGGTCTCCATGTCCATCCAGGTTGTTACAAAAGGTATTACCATTTTTTTAGATGACTGAGTAACTACTCCATGGTATACATACACCACATTTTGTTAATACTCTTACGTATTGATGAGCGCTTGGGTTGATTCAAGCAGAAGTGTCTTTTTTAAAAAATGTTCCCCCCCCCTTTGGGTTAACATTCAATAATGGGATTGCTGAATCAAATGGCAGGTCTTCTTGGAGTCCACTGAGGTCCTACCTTTCACAGAGGTTGTACTAGTTTGTAGTTCCACGAACAATTTGCAAGTCTTGCTCTCTCTCCACATCCATGCCAGCATCTCCTGTTTGGGGACTTTTTGATAAAAGCCAATTCTCCCACATTTTACAAGGGTACATGTTAAATCTACCAAGGGTAGAATGTAAATATCTTAACACAGTAACTAAGAAAATGCGGTGAAGGCTATGTTAACCAGCTTGATGAAAGTATTTCAAATCGTATATAAAACCAGTACATTGTACCCCATAATTGCATTAATGTACACAGCTATGGTTTAATAAAAATAAAAAAGTAAAAAGCCAATTCTCCCTGGAGTTAGAGGATATCTCATTGCAGTTTTGATTTGCATTTCCCTGATGATTAGAGATGTTGAGCATTTTTTTCATGTTTATTAGCCATTAGTTTGTCTTCTTTTGAAAATTTTCTGTTCGTGTCTTTTGCCCACTACCACCTTCTAATGAAATTGGCTGATTTATTTTATTTGTTTGCATTCCTTATAGATTCTAGTTATTAGCCCTTTATCAAATGGACACATGTAAACATTTTCTCCATTCTGTAGCCTGTCTATTCACTCTATTGATTGTTTCCTTGGCTGTGCAGAAGCTTTTTAATTTTATCAAGTCCCATTTATTAAGCTTTGTTGTTGCTGAGGTTGCCTTCAGGGTCTTATTCATAAATTCTTTGCCTAGACCAGTATCTGTAAGAGTTTTTCTAACATTTTCTTCTAGAATTTTTATAGTTTCATGCCTTTTTGAACCAATGATTCCTCATCTAGAAATTTATCCTGGATAAATAACTATACATATGTACACGGATGTTTATAATGGCAAAATATATGCATTCATAATAAAGGATTAACTAAACATTTCACGGTGTACTCACACAATAACAATACTATTCAACCATCAAAACTGAGGCCCTGAAGAATGCGTGATGAGTGAAAGATTTCCAGCAACGTACACTGAAGATATAAAAGGGGAAAACATCATCCACTAAAACATTGACAGTGTTGGGATCACGGGGTGTTCTATTTTCTGTTTGTGTTTCCTATAAGAATGTGACACCTTTTAATAAAACATTTTCATTGTTCAGCCTCCTCTCACAAAAATCATAGGCACTGTTGGGACCAAAATCACCACTGGGAGACCACCATACACACGTGTAAAAGCAAAGGAGTGCCTTTAGCCAAGCATATGCCTGGGTCACTTCACCCTACAGGGTAGCTGCGGAGGGGCAACGCCAAAGTGAAGCGAGGGGAGGTTTTTAAAGCATATAGAGGAATTTCATGAGATGTTTTGTCGGGAAGGGGTTGCCACTGGCTGAGCTGTTATCTTGGGGTGCCTGGTGCCACCTGATACGCCAGGGGTGCTATAGGATGGGTTTATGGTTAGGGACTTTCCAGAGGAAGGTTGCCTGTCTACTTCTGATAAACTGGCTCCTCCTGGGCTGATCAGCCTTGCTCAGAAGCGTGGAGGAGGAACACCTGTCCCCTTCTGATAGGCTGGGTCCAGCTGGGCTGATTGCCCTTGGGGGGGGGGGGTTGCTGTGGTTTCTCCTGTACGAGCCTGAGTTCTAAAATGGAGTCTTAACAAAATGGAGTTACACTGGCCTCTTCAGCACTTTTAATCGTGTCTCTGATCCTCACTATAGCCTAACAAATTAGCTAGTATCTCTGCATTTTAGGTGAGGAAACTGAGGTACAAGGCAGTAGTAGCTTTCCCAAACTCGCTCAGATTCTAAGAAGCAAAGCCAGGTTTCAGCCTACAAGTCCTTGGCATCCAGCTGCCTTTAAGATTACTGAACTCCCGACCAGGCATCAAAACCATGGACAGTAGTGACAGAGCACGGGTCCCTAACCACCATTGCTGTCCAGAATCTAAATGTCATTGAAGCAAAGCAAATATTTGCGAATACTTACTTAAAATAAGCCCTTAACAAAGAACTATTTGGAGTCACCGTAAGCTACCCAGAACCAAAAACCAGGCAGGGTAACTCTCCTCTGAAAACTTCATTAACACAGCCATTAAGAGACGAGAAAGTTCAAAACCCTGAGATGTCAAAAAGTTCAACCCATGATGGAGAATTATACTCCACTGTACTGCAAGCCTTCTACCTTCCTGTCACGTTTTCTACCTATGCTTAGAAGCACAGAGGTATCACAAGACCTGAAACAGATGTTTTTAAAATACATTCAGCCATTTAAAACATAGAGATTTTGTAACTTTTGTTACAACTTGGATGGATTTGGAAAACACTCTCCTAAGTAAAATTTCACAAGAATGGAAAAATAACCATCACATGTACTCAACACTAATTTGAAACTTGTAGATTAACAACCTGCTCACAAGAGAGAAAAACTCAATTAAATTCACGAAGATGGGGGAGGGGGGTCGGCGGGTTCCTACCCAGCAAGACAATGTGGGGGTGTTTGGGACGTTTCCTGTGTGAAAGGCACAACTTCACCTTGGACTTTACCTTACAAATGTAAACAAGGTGACCTAATTGCATATACCTTCATATGATTTTTTTTACATGTCCTAATTGATAAAAAACCAGTGTTTGGCCCTGAGGGTCCTGGGTGCCAGTGACACCTGTCCCATTTTATAGATCATCCCTCACATTACTAATTCTAGAAATTCTGGACTTAGCTGAAATCATCCACTTCCCTTTCTAATTTCTTATGTCTTCTTCATTACATTCATACATTTTCAGCCTCTTGAAATAATAAGTTCCACAAGTTCTTGCCCTCTGAGTGGGCATTTTCCTTAAGTAATTTTTAAAGAGTCTGTATAAAGAGTTTGTTTTTGTTCTGGTGTAGAGCACACTGGAGGAAAACTCTGTGTTTTATTTTATCCATTATTTCAAACTTCAACCCTAGTTTTAGTCTTTCTGAAGTCATTAACCAGTAGAAACTCACATTCTCTTACACTGGAATATCTCTCGGCCTTTAAAAAGAAGGAAATCCTGCCACTTGGGACAACACTATGAACCTACAAGACTATGGGAAGTAAGGCAGACACAGAAAAGTAAATACTGCGCTTCTGGGTGAAATCCAAAAAAGTCAAACTCAGAAAATGGAGAGCAGTTGGGGGTGGGAGAGATGGGGACATGATGCCCAAAGAGCACAAAGTTGCATTTATAAGATGAATAAAGACCTAATGTACAGCTTAGTGACAAGAGTAAATGTACTGTATACTTGAAATTCGCTGAACAAGTAGGTCTTCAGGATTCTCACCACCAAAAAAAAGGTAAATGTTTGAGGTGATGGACGTGGTAATGAGCTTGCCTGTGAAAGGTGCATCATTTCACGGTGCACATGTGCAGCAAAATTGAATATATGCAATTTCTATTTGTCAGTTATACATCAGTAAGTTGGGGAGAAGGGAAATAAATAAATAGAAACAATCTATCTGCTGGGCACCACCATGCTGATTCTTGAACTATTTAAAGCAAATGACATACGTGCACATCATGTAGTCAACTTTGTACCAAAATGACCAAGAAATTGCTACAGGGAAAAGGAGGAGAAAAACAAGCAACCTTACATGAATTTTCCAGAAATCTATCAGTGGTTCCAAATATTTCCAAAAGCCTTTCTCAAAAATGCTTACCAAATTTCACTATAACAGTCTGAATTTGAGCCCCAGAGAAAGATCTTCCCTCTCATTCTAACTTGATGCAGAGAATGGGCAAGTTAGAGAGATAATACCTGTGGACTACACCACAATGCCGTATTATTGAGTCAACAATCGCTTTAAGACTAGTTACTATACAGGCGGTGCCCGTGGCTCAGTGGGTAGGGTGCCGGCCCCATATACTGAGGGTGGCAGGTTCAAACCCAGCCCTGGCCAAACTGTAACAAAAAAAATAGCTGGGCCTTGTGTCAGTGCCTATAATCCCAGCTACTCAGGAGGCTGAGGCAAGAGAATTGCCCAAGCCCAGGAGTTGGAGGTTGCTATGAGCTGTGTGACGCCATGGCACTCTACCAAGGACAACAAAGAAAGACTGTATCTACAAAAAAAAAAAAAAAAAGACTAGTTACTATAGAGCTAAATGTACTCAATTTACTTACTGTTTAGAAATTTTTATTCAATAAAATGATTGTATCTTATTTATTGTTGGTTAGATAATACTAGTTTGTGGTTATCTGATACTGGAAACCAGGTCCATTATCAGGAGACTAATCCTCTGCTCTCTTCTGTAAAATAAGAATAATATTTTATTATTTCCATTCTCATCCCCATTTTACCACGACAGCAGCCTCCCTCTGCAGTATCACCTATACTGGCTCTACATCTTCTCTCCTCCTGAGCCCTCACCCTATAGGAGTTAACTAGTTTCCCTTCAAAGAGAAGAGATTCTAACACTAAAACAAAGTGATCCCACCCCTGTAGAAACCCTGGTTACGAAAATCAATTAGCTTTCCAAAAAGTGCTAAAAGATGCCCAGCAGCTGCTCTGTTACATAATATCACAAGATAGTTCTTGTGAAAAACTTGGGTGAAAGTTCAGGAAACATCTAGAACAATTGTCTTTCTGAAGTAAACATCTGTGCTGATGGGAAATTAAGACATAAACACACATCTGTATTCAGAATTCAGACACAATTCCCAAGTGAAGTATTAGAATTCCCATTGGTTTTTATGGGGGAAAAAAAATAAATCTCCTAAGCTTCATAGAACAGCAGCCAAATTCAACCACACAAGATTTTTATCTGTGTTTTTTGAGAAACAATTAGGAAAATTAAAAGTGATTTTTTTTAGGTAATAAGTTGTCATCTGCAATGACCCCTGCACCCAGCCCATGCTCCTTCTGTACAATTGACGCCAGCCATGGTATTTGTTCATGATGATGGTGTCTTTCCCAGTCTAGTCATTGATTTTTCCATTCTACAAAACACTTAGTCATGACTGCTGTGTTTATATGCTCTGTTACAGAAACATTCCTTACACCACAAGCAGCAAAGGCTGTCTGTCACTCATGTGCCGCTACCTTGAAAAAAACTACATATTTCTCTCTCCCATTCCTATTCTCCTGTCCAAAGATAGATCACAGTGGAAAGATTACTTCACTGCTCTTATAAAATACACTACAGCAATCCCACCTCCTAAGGGAACCACACCCTTATAATCAGAAAAAGAAAAGACAAAAATGGAAGATAGCATATGTGAACCCACCAGGTCTCCTACTGAATGTCCATCTCCTCAGGGCAGGAAACATTTCTTCTCCAGGTTCCTGATGGTGCCAAATTTAGCTTTATAAAGAAAGGAATTCACAGGAAAACTGATGATGGGACTCAAAAGGCTTTTCTCACTGTCTTCTTTCCTTTTTTTTTTTTTAGTAACTTTTTGTAAATTACATTTTAAAAAGAAAAAGGATAAAAAAGCAAGATAAACCAAGAGAGATATGGAGAAGTGGGGCAGCACTTGACACACACCATCTGCAGGAAGAACTTGGGGTTTCTCAGGGATTAACTTGTCCACGGCACATGCTAAAAGTTGACAAAGCCAGTTTCAAATTCACTAACTGATGAGTGCCTGGAATTCAGCATTTCTGTGTTGACAGGTAAGTGAAGAGCTTTTGACAATCAATTGAGCTAACAACCAACCAGAGAGGAAAAAAAAAGTCATGCTACTTTGATGGAATCATTTCATTCTTGAAATAAAATAAACAAAGCCGATATAGTCTAAACCCATCTTGTCCATGAAGCAACCTTAGGAAAACATCTGTAAAATGTCTAGTTTTAAGCAACATTACTTCCTGATGTAATTCCTTTGTAATAAAGTAGCTGCAAGATGTTTACATCATGAGGCAGCTTGTTTTATGAGATTATTACACACAAACTGATAAAGAGTTAGGGTATTCTTATTACTTTTCTATTGCAACAAATTACCATAATTTAGCAGCTTAAAAAAATATCACTTAATTAGCACACAGTTTCATAGCCCAGAAGTCCAATCCGGCACCGTTAGGCTCTCTATTTTTTATTTTATCTGGCTGAAATCAAGGTGTCAACCAGGTTAACTTTTTGTCTGAAGGTTCTGGAGGAAAATCCACTGCCAGGCTCATTTTAGTTGTTGGCAGAATTCTGTGCCTTGAGACTGTAGGACCGAGGTCCTTACTTTGTTGGTGGTTACTTCCAGCAGAAAAGACTTTAAAGGGGTCATGTGACTAGTTCAGGTCCATCTGCATAATCTCCCTTTCCAAAGTCAACTGTGCTGTACACCAGAATCTAATCCTGGGAGGAACAGCCATCAGACTCCCAGTCCAGGGGATGAGATGAAGCGTGTACACCAGACAAAGGAGTGTGAAATCTTAGGGACCATCCTAGAATATGGTATCAAATGACTGCCTACCTAAGAAATTGAAAATCCTATGTGGTATACAAGAAGTGTGGAGCAAAGGAAGCCATACACACAAAGGATCACATGCTATTTGATGCCATAAATTCAAGTGGTGATCCGTAAGGTCAGGGGGCACAGAAACCACATGAAAAGGAAGCACGAGTTCAACAAGCACACACTCAGTGCCGACCAGATGCTTAATAAAAGGGGACTCCCCAGAAAACTAAGATTCATGGAGTTTAAAGATATGTCAGGAGAGACAGAATATTAAATAAGCATCTACTATAATTTGTGGTGAGCATTATTCTTGGGAAAGTAGGCCGAGCTCTGGTAGCATACAGCAGGGGAGATAAACTTACCCAAAGGGCACGAAACGTAGATTTAAACTGAGACCCTAAGCCGAGCACAGTGGCTCACGCCTATGATCCTAGCACTCTGGGAGGCCCAGGTGAGTGGATTCTTGAGCTTATGGGTTTGAGACCAGCCTGAGCAAAAGTAAGACCTCATCTCTACAAAAAGTAGCAAAGACTGAGGCAAGAGGATTGCTTGAGCCCAAGAGTTGGAGGTTGCTGTGAGCTATGACCCCACGGACTCTACCAAGGATGACAGTGTGAGACATTGTCTCAAAAATAAATAAATACATACATAAACTGAGACCTTAAAGCAACACAGAGATGAGGCCGGTGAGGAAGCAGTAATAGTTGGCGTAGTGATGTTGGTGGACTGACCATGACCTACCTACAAGTCACGGCTGCATGAAGATCATGTGGTCTCCCTCTCCATCACTGTGAGAACGGCCTCTGGATCCCTGGGGTTGGGACATTAGTCCTGCTTTATCCCGCACGGATCAAACAACTCCTTTAGCGTGTGACCATTTCCAGACATTCTTCTTCAAGAGGAATATTGACAGGCTAGAGTTGACCTAAGGGTAACCACCATGATGATGCAGAAGCTTGGATCCATGTGAAAGGAGTCCAGCAGAGTGGCACCGTGGCTCGATGCTGAGACTCTGGAATCAGATTGCGTGGGTGGGAATTCTGACTCCACTACCTGCTAATGGAATGTCCATGGTCACTTCTTGTCTCTAAGTCTCGAAGATGGGAACAGGAATGCAGCACTGCTAAGAATTCACTGAAAGATTAGCTACTTTAAGAAAAGAGAGGACTATCCCCATGTCTTCAGGGGAAGACTCATTAGATTCATCTGATAGGCAGGGTGCTGACAGATTTTGAAGGCATGTCAGAAAGTACTCCGTTCCTGCCACCCGCTCAGACTCCCCAGCCATACCTAATTGTCATGGCCTAAACACACCAAGCTCTCTTAAATATCTGTGCATTTGCCCACATTTTTCCCCTCTCTCTGGTATGCCTTTTTTGCTTAAAAAGCTTCCACTTCTTTTCCAAGCCTCATCTCATGCATTGCCTCATCTGGAAAGATTTTCTTGACTGTCCAAGACAGAATTGGGCAATCACTTGTCCATACTCTCCTAGCAGCCCATATCACGTTGCACCAAAACTGCCTATTCACGCATTCCTCTCCTCACTGCCTTGAGCTTCTTGAGGGGACAGGCCATACATAGCAGTGGACACTTAGCAGACAGCAAAACTATCCACTGAGTGGATCAAATGAATCCCAATGAATTCCCACCACCAGAAATACTTATACAAAGGCTGGGTGACTACTTAGCAGGAGGTGCAGAGAGGATGGGAGCATCTGATCCTAGGCCACTAATAAGACCCTCCAAAGCTCAGTTTCCTTGGGGAGTAATGAAGGAAGCCATGATGGAAAAGGCACAGAGAAGGGAACGTGAATAGCAAGTGACTTTGTTTGCCTGGGCAAGAGAGGACAGGATGGAGGGTGTTAGGATTCCAGCAAGAAAAAGATGGCACAGCCAAGGTCAAGGGAATGTATTTATTGCATGCATTATTTAAGAGGAGCAGGCAAGCTAAAGTGTCCATCACAGGCCAACAAAGCTGACAGTCATGAGGACTAGCGGACACCTTTCCACCCGTGGGTCTGAAGAACCAAAGGAAGGAAGTGGAGCTGCCAGGACCCTGTGAAAGAGGGGCGGCTTGACATGTGTTGTGGCCTAGGGAAAGGAACAAAACTTAGTAACCACCCAAACCAGGGAGCAGCAGGGAGAGAGGAGAGGAATAATACCCAGACACTCTAGCTCCCTCTGTCACCCCTGAGGAGCCTCCTGGCACCTGCCAATCAAGGGCCAAGCCCCATGAAAAGCCCGAAAGGAAGGAAACAAGATGGAAAAGTGAGCCGAGAAGGCCGTGGTGGCCCCCCCGTGGCAGGCTGGTAGTGTCACCCACTGAGCCCTCAAGAGCCTCTGCAGAGTTTGGGGCCCAAGGGCGCATGATCCAGGCTTCACCTGAAGGCGTTTGATGGGGCGGCTGTTATCAGAATGAACTGTGGTGGAAAGGGGGGACAGGAGGCAAGGAAACAAACTGGGAAATCACAGACACGGCCAAAGCAAGAGGGAGGGGCCTAACGGAGCTGCCCTCCTGGGTCACAGCCAGCTTCGGGGCTCCTAACTCTCCAGCAGAGGCTGCTGGTCTTGCCTGGGAGCCACCCCGGAGCCACAGAGGAGGTGAAGAAAGTTCTCCCCTGACCTAAGAAGACAGTTCTGAGTCTCCCGCCGATGTTTACTTTGCCTCTTCCCATTGTGACTGAAATTACACTGAGCCACAGCAGTGAAGGCAGCAGCAGTGCCTGGAGGTCACACCTGGAGCAGAGGGCAGTGATTGAGGTGCTTACCACAAAAAGCCAAAAAATTAATAGAGACCCACAGGAGGAAAGTTCTGTGAGACCACTAGTGGCCACCTCCCAGAGATCCTTATGCTCTCAGGCATGGCTATCCCCACGCACTGGCCAAATCCACCCTTCCTGCCTTGCCCTCCCCCAGACTGTCTTCTCTGGGCCTTGTCTCAAAGGGCCTCAATACCATCTTTTCAAATCAAAACCAATCTGCCAAACTTATGGGCAACCAGATCAGCAAGGAGATGGCCAGACTAGTATTTGCTCCATGAAGCTTTCCCATTCCACAGGAGCAGAACCAGGCTGGCTCCTTCCACAGCCATCGCTCTAACGTTCCTGTGGCCACAGCACACGTACCAGGTGGGCAGAGCCAGAGTGACCACCCCACCAAGTGGATGGGGAATACCTTCAGCAGTATTTCTGGTTCTCTGTTCAGAATGGCAGTGTCTGTCTTCATTGGTATTATTACACAAAGTTTTCCTGAAATAAAAAGAGCAGCTGCCCTTTAAGTTCTTAGCCATTTTCTGACACACTCTGCAATGACGTCTCATTTCACTGGGACTTACCTCTTCCTTTCTCCACTGCCTCATTAGACGCTCAGCACCGCTAAGGGGATTGTTTATAATATGGTAATGCTGAACACAGCTCAGCTTTAGAGATTTCTCTCAACAAACTCCTTGTCAGGCTTCTCAAGATCAAGGCATGGAAGGAATGAGTATCTGAAAAAGACTGAGTTACCACACACTTGAAAGTCTCTCCCCAGGCTTGCAACATCTCTATGTATCATCAGCAACAGAATCGACAAATCCAGACAAATAAGTTTCTACTCCAGACTGAAGGGCAAAGTGACACAGAGCAGCACTACCAGGCGGGTATGCCACCACACACCCCTGTCTACCCTGTCCTAATGCAATCCTCCCTCAGGAGGAACACTGCCTCCCCCTGGAGTCCCTACAATCCTCCCTCCAGGAGGAACACTGCCTCCCCCTGGAGTCCCTACAATCCTCCCTCCAGGAGTAACACTGCCCTCCCACTGGAGTGCCTACAATCCTCCATCCAGGAGTCACACTGCCTCCCACTGGGGTGCCTACAATCCTCCCTCGAGGAGTCACACTGCCTCCCACTGGGGTGCCTACAATCTTCCCTCCAGGAGTCACACCGCCTCCCACTGGAGTGCCTACAATCCTCCGTCCAGGAGGAACACCGCCTCCCACTGGAGTGCCTACAATCTTCCCTCCAGGAGTCACACTGCCTCCCACTGGAGTGCCTACAATCCTCCCTCCAGGAGGAACACTGCCCTCCCACTGGAGTCCCTACAATCCTCCCTCCAGGAGAAACACTGCCCTCCCACTGGAGTGCCTACAATCCTCCCTCCAGGAATAACACTGCCTCTCACTGGAGTGCCTACAATCCTCCCTCCAGGAATAACACCGCCTCCCACTGGAGTGCCTACAATCTTCCCTCCAGGAGGAAGACCGCCTCCCCCTGGAGTGCCTACAATCCTCCCTGCAGGAGGAACACTGCCCTCCCACTGGAGTGCCTACAATCCTCCCTCCAGGAGGAACACTGCCCTCCCACTGGAGTCCCTACAATCCTCCCTGCAGGAGGAACACCGCCTCCCACTGGAGTCCCTACAATCCTCCCTGCAGGAGGAACACCGCCTCC
>NW_003852405.1:28359027-28388317 GCF_000181295.1 Otolemur garnettii
GGAGAAACACTGCCCTCCCACTGGAGTGCCTACAATCCTCCGTCCAGGAGTCACACTGCCTCCCACTGGAGTCCCTACAATCCTCCCTCCAGGAGGAACACTGCCTCCCACTGGAGTGCCTACAATCCTCCCTCCAGGAGGAACACCGCCTCCCACTGGAGTGCCTACAATCCTCCCTCCAGGAGTAACACCGCCCTCCCACTAGAGTGCCTACAATCCTCCCTCCAGGAGGAACACTACCCTCCCACTGGAGTGCCTACAATCCTCCCTCCAGGAGAAACACTGCCCTCCCACTGGAGTGCCTACAGCAAAGTGTTCGTGAGAACCTTCCCTGTGACCCTCCACCCGCCTGAATGTCCTCTCCCAAGGACAGCAGGAACACTTAGTGGTCAACACATGGCCTTTTGCTTAGACCAGGAGCTGTGGTGGAGACAGTCAGACGCCCTCTCAGTGGAAACTAGCAAGGCCAGTTGAAGGCCTAGGTGGGGAGAAAACCAACCACGTGTGCCCCTGAAACAGTAAATAAGGTTGTGTAGATTCCACGGTTTCTTCTGCTGATGAATCCAGCACACAATTATTTATCTTGCTATAGATTTGTTTTTGTTCTCTGACATGTTTTGAAAAAACCAATGTTGATGACGGGGGGGGGGGCAGAACTTTCTTAAATCCTCCTGATTTTTGTACCCAAATCTGTTTTCTATAGTAAGAACTGCACAAACAAATTTCCCACACCATTATGCTGATGCAGTCTAAAGCTCTTTTCTACATCCCCTTTCTTGTCTTTCAAATAGACACTCTACAGCTGCCTTCCCAGTAGAGTCTTGTGCAAAAGGAGAGGTTCAGGCCACAGAGGGCTGGCAGGGGAGGATCCTCCATGTGGGCAGGAGAACCAGCGAGGAGCTGCGGGAAGGGGGTGAGGACTTCAGGGACAGAGAGGACCCACACGCTGCAGCAACTGTTATGTTCTGAACAGTGACCCTTCAGAACGGTGGCTGCTGGCTTGGCTTTAAGAAAACATCCCACTTTCCTAAACGTCATGGATCAACTCCTATTTTTATCCTATCTTCTTGAGTAGCAAGGGAGAGACTCAGTACTGAAAAGCTCTGAGAACAGGAGAAAGTGAGTAAACATCTTATTTGGTTTCCCCCCCATAGAACAAAAGTTTTTCAAGAGCAGAAGCACAGGATAGGCGGTTGGTATGAACTAACAGTGTCATACCAAAACAGGCCAGTCGGAGGCGTGCCGGGCGTCTTTTCAAATCCAACGCTGCCTAAGCTGAGGAGGAGGAGAATGACAGAGGTCTGGACTTTTTCGTTTATTCAACCAGACATTATTCTGTGTTTTTCAATTTTTTTCAAAGAAACATCATTTCCCTGGCTGTGATATAAAAAGCTTTATTTTATTAGCCTGCACTGAGCAGTTCAGCTTATGAATGTAAGTCTCTGGCTTTCGTCATTAGAATGAGTTGTTTAAGTATGCAGTCCTCAGGGGTGATGTTCTCAGCCCATCATGGCAGGCTCCTTTCATTCTTCTTTAAAGCAAACATGTCTCCACTAACTCCTATGGGTCTGGCATGGGTGGGGATGTTCTTTAAGAGTGCCTTCTTATCAGTCAACAGGTTGAGCCCATCCAGCCTGAGCAGGAGCGAGACCCCACCTCCACTAAAAACAGAAAAACTAGCCAGGCATTGTGCCGAGCACCTGTAATCCCAGCTGCTCAGGAGGCTGAGGCAGGAGGATCGCTTGAGCCCAGGAGTTTGAGGTTTCTGTGACCTATGATGCCATGGCATTCTACCCAAGGCAACAGAGTGAGAGTCTGTCTACAAAAAAAAAAGTTGAGTCCAAAGTAGATTTCAGAGCAGGGAGTGTCCTCAATGATCTGGAGTTCTTCAAACTGTCAGACACAATATTCCTGTCTTTCCCCCCGACTGCCAGCCTCTTCTCAGCAAAGCCCTATGCTCCTGACAACCCTTCAGCCTGGACTCAGAATTTTTAAATCTGTCCCCTCTTTCAACCCTTCTGCTGATGCTCTGTAACACTCACTGTGCCCAGAGCTCTGTGAGAGAAATAGCTAGAAGAGGCCCCTACCCATCCAGGAGTTTACAGTGAGACCAAGGAAGAAGGCTCGACCTTTTAGAGTGGAAGAAAGTGCAGCAATGTGCTTGCTCTGGGTTGCAAGCCACAGGTGCATGAGGGGACAGGGGACTCAGTGGACACCTGCTGGGGCTCTTTGCTGTCCAGTATGGAGAACCTTTGCAAGGAGTGAGGACAGAGATGTACCCGCAGGTCTGGGTGGGCCGCTCTTCATTGCTGGGATGGTTATGGGGAGAGACTGTGCTCTGGTTGCATAAAGGAAGACCCCAAAAGAAGGACAGTGGTGTGAGCCACCCTGGGAGCTGCTTGCCAAGGGGTAGCCAGGCACAGACAAGGCTCATGGAGCCCACACCTGCCCTGCTGGGTCCCATCTTGAAAGATTTAAGAGCTGGAAATTTGTGCCAATTTACAGGAGGTCAGAGCTGCAAAAAATTCAAGCTATAATTATAGGGGGAAAAAATTGCTCCAGAAGCAGTGCTGGAAGCAGCTCTGGGAACACGCAGGGTCCATTTAGCACCTTTCTCTAGTATAAGTAAGGGTGTTTCAGCAGCAAAGAGGAACCGCTGGGGAGAATCGTGCAGACCCATGGGGGAACGTGGAGGGGCAATGCCTCACAACCCTCAGCCAGATGGTCCAAGAGGGCCCTGATCTATCTGATCACGTCACTCCCCCACCTAAAACCCCGCAGTGGCCTCCCACTGTGCTTTACTAAAGCCCAGACTCCCTCACGTGGCCCACAAAGACCTGCAGAACCTGGTCCCCTGCCTGGCTGTGTCTCCCCATCCACCCTGAACTTCTCTCAGTTCTCAAAGTTGCTCCTGAAGCCACAGTCTTCACAAGGAACACACCCCCTTCTCTCAATCTCCATCTGAGATAACAGCACTCCGGTACCATCACTGACTCATAGAGGCTGCCCAGTGGCCCCTCTAAGTTAGGCCCCCTCCTGCTATTCTCACAACCCCCTTTGTCTCCTCTCTGGCAGTACCCAGCAGTGTTGTCCTTATTATTCTTTTCTTTCTCAGTCTCCTCTGCTAAATAGTAAACTTCATCAGGTCAGGGAACTTGGTAGGTCCTCACAAAACATCTGTTATATTAATCAATTGCTTGAATTGATGCAAAACTTTGTGACTCTGAATCCTTCCTTCTCCCTAAGTTCTAAATTGCAGAAAAGAGACCTCGGGCAATATCTCCAAGCGGAGGGGAAAGGACAGTTCTTGCCTGGAGCAGCTCAGCAGTTTAGGCTTCAGCATCATTCCATGATTCTCAGCTTTAACCTGTGCCCCCAAGGCATCCTGTGTCATTACTTTCCCTCCTCCCAAACCAAGAAAATATCATCTTTCCCCTTTTAAATTTATTTTGACTTTCTTTCATTCATTCAGCAAATGTTTATAAAGCAACTTCTGTGTGCCAGACGTTGGCTCTTTTTACGATTTTTGTTCCCAACATTTTATACTTGATGATTTAGAAGCTGGCTGTAATTAAAATGTAAAAATAAATAAGATTTTGGTTGCAGAGCAGAGAAAGATTGATAGTCAGAAATATATTGGTGAACCTCAAAAAAAAGTTAGGAACTTTTCTGTTGATGGCAACAGAAAAAACAATTTGAATGCACTTAAGCCTAACTTCATTGGTTCACAAGCTATTCAGGGCCTGAGAACGTTCCAGGCATGTTTTATTCCAGAGCTTCATGGAGGCCCCAGGGATTCTTTGGGCTCCCTGGTCTGAAGGACAAGCTGCTGTCCTCAGCGTCCTTTATGATCTTCAGTCAGCTCCCACAAGAGAAAAAAGAGCTTGCTCCCCAGAAGCCCCCAGCAAAAAAAAAAGTCCCACACTCAGTGGCCTGAATAGTTTGTGAAGTAGAGAAAAGGTAGGGAAAAACAACTTCCTTATGTTATAGCAGTTAAGTCACAGAAAAGTGAAGTCTTCTCCCCAGGATACACTCCTATTAGTGCTGTTGAAAAGAACGTCACCCAGATGGTGTATTTCTGATCTAACACCCTTCTAGGTTGTCATTCCTGTACAATCAGGACAAAATCAGACCGAGCCTGTCATTCCTGCATAATCAGGACAAAATCAGACCCTATGAGTCCTCATTTCTGTTATTCTAAACACAGGCTATTGGCAGAGAGAGTGTGGTTGTTGAGCTTATCAAGAAGAGAAAAGATAGGAAAAAAAACAAAAGAATGGAAAAAGAGTAAACTTATTAACTTTTTAATGATAATTCAAAGAACTTTCTAATGCATTTATTCACACTAAAAGCAAGAGCTTTTGAGCCCTGCCCTCAGGGAGCCCAGGTGAGTGTGGGAGGGACAGAGGTGAACCAGCAAGCCTGTCGCCAATCCTCTGCCACATCCTGCCCGGTCCCTAGTCTCTGCTCCATTTCTTGTCCTTGGCAATCTTTCTATTTTGATGCCTATTCCAGAAACCCAGCTTTCTTCTCAGACTGAGGTCTTGCAATACCACCGCCAGGAAAAAGGACCTGTCCTCAAATTTCTCTTTAGCATAACCCGCCTTCCTGCAAACTACCCTATGGAGCGAGAAAAAGCCAGCTTCTTCCTAGATCGCTCCTTTCAAGACTCTCTGACCTGGCACCGAAGCCTGGAATCTAATACGAATTATTCAGTGTTCTTTAACTTTAGCGTGCATGAGACCCCCTGGGGATCATATTTACAAAGGATATCCTCCAGATCTAGCCCCAGATATTCTAGTTATCTGCATTTATTAGAAGCTCCCCCAGATAATTTTGAAACAGGTGGTCCAGGGACTTCACAAAGCACCATCTTAAGAGCCATATGTGCACTTAGTCTTAGAAATAACTCCACCAGTGGTCCCCAGCCTTTTGAGCACTAGGAATTGGTTTCATGGAAGACAATTTGTCCATAGACCAGAGATGGGGGGTAGGAGGTGGTTTCAGGATGTTTCAAGTGCATTATATGTATTTGTACTTTATCTCTACTATTATTACATTGCAATATATAATAAAATAATTATACAACTCACCATAATGCAGAATGGGGTGGAGCCTGAGCTAGATCCCTTGCATGTGAGTTTACAGTAGGGTTTGTGCTCCTAAGAGATTCTATTGCTGCCACTGATATGATGGGAGGTGGAGCCCAGGCAGTGATGCCAGCGATGGGAACGGTATAAATGCAGACAAAGCTTTGCCTGCTTGCCCCCCACTCACCTCCTAACAGGCCACAGACTGGTACCAGTCCACGGCCCAGGAGTGGAGACCAGAGATCTATTCTGTATCTCACCCCTTGCCCCAACACCACCACCACAGTCTTAGACCCCAAATACCTTTACTGGCTGGGCTAATTCTCCAAATGTCCTGCCAAAGGAAGCATAACTTAGATAGCGGAGGACCTACTATAACTTAATGTGACTGAGTCATCATAAATTAAGTAATCATAAAGGCTATAATTTAGGGAGGCACAAAACAAGAAATTTGTGATAAAGGTGAAGGTCCAGAGACATTGGTGTTAGCAGAAAGGTCAGGATTAGAAGAGATACTAGAGTTTGTATAGACTCCCCAGGAAGAAGAGATTTTTAACCACGATAATAGCATTTCCCATGTATTGAAGATCAATTATGTGTCCGGCTCTCTCCTGAGTGTATTACCTATCTCTCCTCTAATCCTCACAACCATCCTTTGAAGAAACTGAGGCTCAAGGAAGTCCTTATATTTCCCAAGTTAATACAGCCAGAAAATGAAAGTGCTGAGAGAATCTCAGCCGCCCCTGGCCTTACTGCTTGGTCCAAAGTCCCACAGTCTTTCTATTGCACTACGAATCAAGGAAATAATTTTCACCAACTCCTCCATTTTGCCAGAACTTTCTATTCCCTGAAAGACTCTAAGATAACTCAGAAATCTCTAACAGGTTTAAAAAACTAAAAGAAAGAAAAAAAGGTTTTCTGAAATAATCAAAGAATAGCACACCGTTGGGTGTACAGAACAGGAAGGGAAAATGTTCTGCCCAACGGCAGTGTTCATTCCTCTGCTCAGCTCTGCGGTGCTGAACGTAACTAACTCTGGACATTGTAATGTTGTTTGCTCTTTGGAGAGTCTCACTTCTACTTCACAGGCGAGGAAAACGGACCACTGAGTGGACTGCAGCATGGCGGCTCATGCTAATAACACATTATGGCTGTGCTTCTGTAATTTCTGTGTTGGCTTGAAAGAGCCCCCTGGCCCCTTTCCTAATTGCAAGGGCTGCTCCCGGCATGAGCACTGGAGAAGCCAGCCCAGGGCTAAGGGCCGCACTAGCCAGAGCACTGCGTGGCTTCCACACAGTTCTGATGGATGCCAAGAATTAATTAATTGGTGCTGATGGGAGTTGTAAGCTTAGGTAGAGGAGGCATCATAAGGCTGAAAACAGATGCAGCTCGGCCACACTCCCCGGCCCCCCAGCTGCTGGGTAGAGTGGTGGCAAGAGCATTGGGTGAGGAGTCACTGGCCCGGGACTGGGGCTGTGGGAAGGTGAGTCTTGCTAATCTTTCTCAGCCTAATGCCTCATCTGTAAATGAGAAGAATAATCCCTACACTGCTCATGGAACAGGCCTTAGTGAGCCTCAGATGAGGTACCTGCATGGAAAGCTCCACGCAACTCTAGCCAGGTTAAATGTGCCGTCGTTCCTCCCTGCAATCCGTGCTTTCCCAACAAGCATTTTTCTTACTTTACAGTTATTACTGCTTTGTCTGTCTTTAAGGCTATCAGTGCCTAAGGACAAGGACTATATCAATTTTCTCGCCACTGTCTCCCAGCATTTGGCTGGTGGTAAAT
Organism: Otolemur garnettii; assembly: GCF_000181295.1. Lineage (NCBI taxonomy): Eukaryota > Metazoa > Chordata > Mammalia > Primates > Galagidae > Otolemur > Otolemur garnettii. The sequence goes on from NW_003852405.1 coordinate 28,365,905, forward strand.
AAGTACATGCAAGATGAGTGAATGGCTGGATGACTGAAGTCCCCTTTGGTGTTCATTTCTCTTGTGAAAATCTCATGCCGTGGTCAAACAAACCCCGTGTCATCATCACTGTCTTAATTTGTCTAAGTTATGGACAACTTTATTTCACTTTATAACTAAAACCAATCATCACACACAGCCACAGGCCTCAAGAAGTGTACAGTCTACAAGCGATGAGAGATGAGCAAATGAAAAACCAGACAATGAGCACAGTAAATGCCATTTCTCATGGGTTCCTCTTTTTATCCCAACCTTTTCAAACAATTAACCTCAGGGGGAAATTCCCAACCTCCTAGAACTATAAGTTTGTATGATTGCAGGCTATGGACCAGATGGACTATTTTATTTGAAAATATTAAAGGGTTATAAATGGTTTTGATACATGGCTTGAGTCCAGGCTATAAATGTTGCCATCACCCAAACAGTGTTCATTGTACCTGTCAGTTGGGTTCTTGCCCCTCCCTTCCTACCCCTCCCACCTCCTCTACTTGATCTCCAATGACTTCCACTTCTGTCTGTGCCCCTGTGTGCCTATCGGTCAATTCCAAGTTACTAGACGGTACATACGGTACTTCTCTTCCTATTCCTGAGATACTTCACTTAGGATAATGGTCTCCAGTTCCTTCCATGGTGTTGTAAAAGGCATTAATACATCTTTATTTAAGCCTGAGTGACTCTGTGTTATACGTATTTCACATTTTGTTAATCCATCTATGAATTGATGGGCACTTAGGTGATTGTCCATCTTTGCCATTATGAATTGTGCTGCAACAAACATTTGAGTGCTGATGTCTTTTTGATAAAATAACCTCTTTGGGGTAGATATCCAGTAGTGAGATTGCAGAATTGAATGATAGGTCTACTTTTCAATTCTTTGAGAAATTTCCATCCCATTTTCCACAGGGGTTATACTAATTTGCAGTCACACTAACAGTGTAAAAGCATCTCTTTCTCTCTCCCTCCCTCCATCCCTCCCCCATCTTCTCTCCTCTCTGCATATGCCTCAGTATCTATCATTTTTAGACTTTTTGATAAGAATCATTCTAATAGGCGGTGCCATAGCTCAGTGGGTAAAGTGCCAGCCACATACACTGAGGCTGGCGGGTTCAAACCCAGCCAGAGCCAGCTAAAACAACAATGACAACTGCAACAACAAAAAGAAATAGCCAGGAGCTGTGGCAGACGCCTGTACTCCCAGCTACTTGGGAGGCTGAGGCAAGAGAATCACTTAAGTCCAAGAGTTTGAGGTTGCTGTGAGCTGTCATGTCACAGCACTCTACCCAGGGTGACAGCTTTGAGTCTCTGTCTCAAAAAAAAAGAAAGAAAGAAATTTGTAGGTGATGGAGTTTTGTCCTAAAATGTTAATGTTACATGTCACAAAATCTTAATTTCATATTACTAATTTTTCTTATACTTACTAATGTTAATACTGGTCATTAACCAGGGTCTTTAAAGGTAAGATTTTAAAAATCAATATTAAACTTTAATATTGAAGTGTTTGCTTGTGGCATGATCATAGCTCACTGCAGCCCCAAACCCGTGGGCTCAAGTGATCCTCCTGCCTTAGCTTCCCTAGAGGCTAGGACTATGGGCGTGTGCCACCACATCCAGTATTTTTCTAGAGATGGGGTCTCCAACTCCTGGCCTCGAGCAATTTTCCCACCTCAGCCTCCCAAAGTGCGGGGATTACAGGCAGAGGTATCATGCCCTTCCAGTAAGTCCTCTTAGCTTAGATTGCAAACTATTCCAATGATGTAGTTATTTTCCACATTTGCCAATAAAGAGATACTTAAAATATACTAAGGCTTCATTCCTTATAGTAACAAAGACATGGGTTAAACTTTTGCCTGGGATAAACTTGTAATTTATGTCTGATTCTAAAACCTCTGGTCTTCCCATTGCAACTTTGAAGGAGCCATAGATAGGAAAAAGGGTAATCATCTCATCTTATTTTCAAACCTGAGGACACCTCTGGGAAAGAAACAGGCTCTGTTCTTCATCATTTTGGGCTGAGGTAAGTTAAGGTCCAGGCTGGGAATCAATGGGATATGCTCTGAGGTCGTTACCAAGTTAGCAGTGGCACAAGTGGTACTGTTCAAGAACATCATTCCAACTATCTGACTCAGATGCCAGCTCAGATTTCAACCCCTGCAGCCATCTGGTTGAAAGGATTTCATTCTGATTTTCAAGGAAGCATTTAAAGTTTGCATTTCATCTTAAGGGGAACCAAAAAGGCTATATTTGTTCTCTGCCTTGGATCAGAAAAGTACTTGACTTGGTAAAGATTGTGCAGAAAAAGAACACTCACCTGCGATCTCATAAAGCATATTCCTCAATGCACACCTCTTCTGTCCTATTTCCCAGAAACTTCGAAGACCAACTCGGTAACCTTTCCTTATCTGCTTCTGCCAGTGGTATATTCTGAAATTGTGACGTCAGAGCTAATTATTCCTATACAGTGTGCTGAGGTACATGGGGAATTCCTGATTAGGAATTCATTCAGTCAGTAAACTGTGTCTGAGAACCTGTTATGTGCCAGGCAGTATGTCAGATATAAGGGATCCAAAAATGAGTAAGACAGGTCCTTACCTTCAAAGTGGGTATGTCTAGTGGGGAGAGAAACAGATGAGGAAGTAGATATTTAATTCACTAATGAGTTCATATTACCAACAAATACTAAGCAGCTATTACCTTCCAGGTATGCATGTGAAACGCTGGGGCTACAAAGAGAAAAATTTGCTCCTCAGCAGAAAAGTAATACTACCCAAGTAAAGCAAAGAAAAATTCAGAAGAGGGGAAAAAATCCAGAGAAACGAATAGTCTACAATGAGCTATGTGGAGATGAGATAGACTCTGCCTGGGATAAACTCCTACTTTTGAAAATGGGATGAAAGAGCATGAAGGTAATCAGGAAGGCAGAAAACGGGAAGGGAAGAAGAGCAATAGTCTTCCAAATCTATTGCTTACTCTCGGACCTCAGCACGGGTTACTCTGCCCAGGACATTAACAGGCTGAGAACAGCCCTACCTGTCCTCAGGAAGCCGGCCAACAGAGGTTAGCTGTTCCTGGAGACTTTTCCAGGAGTCACATCAAAGCCACAGATTAGCAGATTGTTTATGTGACAACTGAGCCTGGGTATGGAGGGTCAGGGAGGGAGGGAAGGGCTGGTCAGTAGCTCAGTACAAAATTTACCCTCCCATAACTATGCCAGTGAGAACTACCAGCTGCTTTTTGGAATCTCCCCTTTGCCCACTTTGATTCCAACCCAGCTCTACCTATATTTACTAAGCTTCAGGGTTTGTATTGACTTCCAATTACTTCACCTGAGTAATACTCCTAATTAGTACAAGTCCTCTATCATCTCTGAAACACTGCCAAGCTTTGCTCTCCCCTCAGCAAAGGAAAACTTAATTAGCATTCTGTTCGTTTCTAAAAGTGTTTCAATTTGTCCTTCTTTGGGGTTTCCGCCTACTCTGAGCAAGGGAAAAAATATTCATAGATAAAGAGTACAGTAGATGTGGCACAAAAATTAACATGGAATTAATCCAGTTCCCAGCACGATTCTGAAAGCCTGGGTTGTTTTGGAAATGATTATGGCAGGTTGTTTATGAAGAATTAACCCATAAATTCCAGGGGAGGGGGCGATATGGGACAGCCTTGCAAGCCCTGTAGCTCCTACCCTGACCTCCTACCTCGGCTGCCCTCAGAAAAAGCTAGACCATAGTTGAAATGCAAATAGAAAAAAAAAAAAAAGACGAAGAAGAAGTTAATTTTTAGCTTTTAAGCTTCCAGAGCCAAGGACCTAGAATAAGCAGTAAATTTGGAAGACTATTTAACTAGCTGATCCTTCTGTCTCTCCTCCATCGGCAGTAGGAAGAGCCAAAATAAAGCCCTTTATGGATTAGAGGTGATAACAGAGTTCGGAGAAAAACAAAAGATGAGTCCTGTTCTCTACCCACCCCTCCCAGGGATGCGTAGGATGGAAGGGAGATGGCTGTCCCTGTCAGCCGGAGGACCTGAGACAGGCTTCTGTGAGAAGGCCCTCAGGCCCACATGTCCTTGACTACAGAGGGGAAAGGCAGACAGGACTGGAGTCTCCTCTCCATCTCTCCATCCTTGAATGGCACAGTGGAGTGTCTGAATTACGTGCCCCAGACCCCGAGGGCGGCACAGAAATCAGCAGAGGAGGACAGAGAAGTAGAGCTCTGAGGCCCACAGTGGGGTTGGCAGAGTGCTGAGATGCTCTCAAGATCCCAGTTGCTGGGGTCAGCACTCAAGTGGTCAGGTCTTGTGAACACGGTAAGATTTTACAACAGTGACTGGGTCATCTTACAAGGCAAAGACGAAAGGGATCTGAAGATATGATTGAGGTCCCCTATCAGCTGACTTGAGTTAATCAAAAAGGAGATTATCTTTGGGGGGGAATCTGACCTAATCAGGGGAGCCCTGAAACCAGAAATGAGAAAGAGTCTTCAGCTGGCCTTGAATAAGCCTATAGTTGTGTTGTGACAAGACCACTGGGGGAGGCCCCAAGGGCAGTCCTAGGAGCGTGAGTGGGTCCTGACCAACAGCTAACAAGAAAGAGAGAATCTCAGTCAAATAGGAAATAAACTCTGCCAACAGCCCAGATGAGCGGGAAGGCAAATGCTTCCACAGAGCCTCCAGGGGAGGACACAGCCGGTGCCTTGATTGCAGCCTTGTAAGACAGAGCAGTGACTCAGCTCACCGGTGCCTGGACTTCTGACCTGTAGAATTATCTGGTGATATAAGGGTGGGGTTTCTTTAAGCTACTGGGTTTGAGGTCATCTGTTAGGCAGCCACAGAATGCTAACAAACACAGCCAGGAATGAGAATGCAGAGATGAAACCAGGAGGCTGAGGAAGGATGGGACTCTGGATGCCAGCTTGGACGGGGACGTGCAAGGCTCAGCAAGACGAGCACTCTCACGGCATCCAGCCACAGAGACCTGGACGCAGAAATCTCCCACCTATTTGATGACATTTGTATCCGTCCCCAAGCCAAGTGTGGCAGCAACCCCAGAAACAAGACAATTGGGGAAAAGTGTTAAAAAAATTCTAAAGTTAACTGAGTTTAAACATGAAATGTGCAAGAAAAATGTCAGAAGCACCTGAGTTTATTTCTATGTGATTGGATTAAGATTTCTATCTCGGATAGTATAAGCGCTCAAGACAGAAATTTTTGTTCTGGGAGGAGGGAGAGGTTCCATTCTGATATGGTCAGCTTTGGTATGTGACCCCCATTTCCCCCCTAACGGCTTCTGGTGGAGTTTTACGTCAGCAGGCAGGGCCACGCTCTAGAAACACAGAACCAAGGGTAAAAGGAATCTTTTCCCCACCATAGTTACCCTGTGGAAGTCAATTTAAAATTAACATCCAGAGCTGGAACACATTCTACTTAGTAAAGTATCACAAGAATGGGGGGTGGGGGGAAAGCATCCAATGTACTCGGTACTAATATGAAACCAATATATAAACAACTACACACCCACACACACGCAAAACACAAGTATAGTCTAGTGAGGGGCCGACAGGAGGAGGGATGGCAATTGGCAGGATCTCACCTAACATGTACAATGTGAGTGAGGGTGTTCAGTACCACCCCCGGGCAAAGGGCTCAACTACGACTTGAATGTTACCTCAAAAATGAAAACCATGTAACCTAAACATTCATACCCTTATATCAATCTGAAATTTTAAAAAGAAATAAAAAATATAAAACTATACTTTCAGGGGTCATTTCTATAGTTCGTTACTAGAGAAGTCTCTCTGCATGCATAAAGCACTGGAAACCTCAAGGAGGAGGCGCCGTGTTCTCTCCTGAGCATGAAGCTGGCTCTTGGTGATGCTTTAGTGCAATTGCCATTTGCCACTGATCGTTCTTCTCTCTCTTTGGGGGAGTAAGAGGGAGAGAAAAAAAGAAGAAGAAAGAAAGAAAAAATAATAATAAATCCAAGGCCTCCTTAAAAAGTTGTCCCAGAGACTTCCAGGGTAAAACAGCAGAATAAAACCAGAACACAGATGCCTGTCCGCTCCAAACCTAACAAAATGAACCCTGAACAAATGTCAAGAACCAGGAGCACTCACTCAAGGGAAGGGACATGATTTCAAGGTGATGTTTGAAACAGAGACTGGACAAAAAAAATAGGAAAATTCCAGAAATCAAGCTATGTTTCCTGCCCTGCACTCTCACCCTCACCCACCCCCGAACCCCACTCCTCAAGCAATACCTGGGACACAAGGTGAGAAGACAAAGTCCTGGGAAGGAGTCACACTGTCCTCAATGAGGCAGGGAGTACCTGGAGACGCAGCAATAGCTAGGAAGACACCCAGAAGATTCCTTGATAAGAGAATCTTCTTCCTGTAAGCTCACCATTCTACTTTTTCCAGCCAAAAGAAAGTAAATGAAGATTCTACCCAAAATATATAAATGACATCCAGATAGCTATAAGAAAAATAACAATCCAATAAAAAGAAGGGTAAAATTCATAAACAGATGTTTCAAACCAGAGGAAGCAAAAAACTGCCAATAAGTATGTAAAAAAAAGAAAAATGCTCAACCTCATTAGTAATCAGCAAAACGCATGAACACCCCAATGAGATTTTATTTTACACCCAACAGATTGGCAAACGCTAAAAGATGTAACAATAACAAGCATAGGCAGGGACGTGAAGGGCCGGGGGTTCTCATAAAATGTCAGTGGGGGTGTAAGTTATAAGTTCTGGAAGGCAACTCAGCATTGTTTGGGGGCATTGGAGGCCAATGATCCCAGATTTGGACGTGCTGTTCTGACCCCTTTACCGAATAGCCCTAAGGCTGCTGGTTTTGAGTGAGGCCAGAGCTAGAAAATTCTCTGCAGGAGGGCCAAGCTTGGATGCACTCAACTCCCATGACCAACAAATCCAGAGAAAGTTCAAGTGCGGTGATAAATAAAGATGTGGTATGGAGTCTTTCGCAAGGCCTAATAAAACAATCACAGCAAAGAGCCCTGGGGTCCTCCTCTGCAGATAACTTCACTTTCACCATTTTTTTTTAGCTATAATTTTACTTCGTTTTTTTTATTAAGTCATTTGTACATAGATCATGAATACATTTATGCCATTATGGGACTCGATGTGTTGATTATTTGTACAAATTGGAGTGCTTACATCCTACTAATTAACATAGCCTTTACCTCATTTGCCCAATTACAGTGTTAAGACATTTGTGTTCTACACCCTATAGACCCGACTTGTACTTGCAATATGCTCCATAGGTGTGGTCCCCCAACTAACCCTCCACCAACCTACCCTCCTTCCTTCCCTCTCCCTCCCCTTCCCTCCTTCATCCTAGGCTATAGTTGTGATTCATCTTTCATATGAAAGGGTGAGTGATTATAGATTGGTTTCATAATAGTACTGAGTACATTGGATTTTTTTTTCCATTCCTAAGATACTTTACTAAGAAGAATATTTTCCAGCTTCATCCATGTAAACATAAAAGAGGTAAAGTCTCCATTTTTTTAATGCTGCATAGTATTCCATGGTATACACTGGACCTAACTGAAATAAAACCCTTGAACAGGACCCCAGCTACCCACCCTGAATGTGAATGAGGTGCTATTTGGTCTGTTGTTTCAGTTATCTATTGCTGCTGACACATCAGCCTGAAACTTAGTGGTTTAAAATTACACTTAAACCAGATAACAGAGTTGTCTATGCAACAATCAAACAGGAGAGATACACTCCAGTGGCGGTTTTTAAATCCCGATAGTTTTAAAATTACATTTGCAGACTTTAATCATTCCACTTTGAGTACCTTCTACCTCACTTCACAAATAATTTCCACATTTTTACTGACTTAAATAGTATAGGGATGGGGAACTGTAGGGCCTACAGGAATAGACTGCTGTAAGAAGTAGATAAAGTATTTCCTCTATAAATCCTCACTTTCCCAGAATTATGATACTTGAGAACATTTTGGAATGTAGTTATTCTGAAATCATAATGTAAGCACGAGTTAGTGTTACTGCTTATTGTCAAGTGAATTCTTACTAGAAAACCAACCTGACAAATGCTGGCTGCAGAAAAAGATGTCAAATGCCTCTAGTTTCTGGTAAATGCCATTACTCTCTGGGCTGCATCTTCCCCCCACAATCACAGAGTTGGGTCTCCTAAGAGTGCCTTTTAAAGAAAAGGTAACTAGGAGGACAGTAACCAGAACTGAACTGATGAGTGGCCCGCCAGCTCCCTCAGAGGTGCCTATGCCGCCTGTACATCAGTGTCTAGAGGGACACTCATGCTGCCTCTGGGCAGACTTTCCTCTCCCAGAAACATGTCCTCTCTCAGATCCCTAAACACTTTCTCCGCTTTGCACCACTACGTTATAATAATGGGGCTCCCCTCTAGATTATAAACCCCAGGTCACTGTGACCAACTTTGGTAAACCCAGTGCTTAGAATAGTGCCTGGCACATGGAAGCTTCCTCACCAATGTTTTCTCTAGGAATCACCTGGCTTCCTCTCTATAGCCCTGGATTAGGCTTTTTAATTTAGCTTCCAAGCATACTTTCTTCCCAGAAGGTTGAGAGCTTTTGCACAAACATTGGCCTGCCTTCCCTTAGCAGCCTCCCCAGCTGTAGAGCCTTCCGGTCAAGGTCATGACACTCTGCTGCTCTCTCCTGGCCACAGCCAGTCTTGTTCCAGTAACTTTTCCTCTATCCCAAGGGAGAAATACATCGATGTCCTTAGACACAAGGGGACAAATATAAACTAGTGCCAATCTATTTCTGCTACTTGAAATGCGATGCTATGAAATGCTACCTGACATGCCAACAGCCACCCATATAGCTGAGCACCTACTGGGTAGAGGCCCCATGCTGGGCTTTACACGTATCACCTCACGTAATCCTGCAACACTGTGGGGAAGAGATTATTGTCTCCATCTCAAAGATGAGAAAACTGAGGCTTAAAATTGATGTCACTAACCAAGGATGACATAGCTAAGTAAATATACTATTAATAGCAGGGCTGGGATTCACACTGAGTCTAACTCCAATGCCAATGTCAATGCTATTTCTACTATAAGCCAAAGCCCTACTAAAGTGTTCCTGAAATTGACCTCTACCAAATAGAACTCACAAACTCACTAGAAACAATGAGAAACCTATCTTCAAGATATAAGATGCCAAGGCTAAGAAAGGTGGAAGGCTTGGAAAATAAGAAAAAATATCCTTTGGTCAGAGGAATTTGATGACAGTTAAGATAAACGTAGCAAGACAAAATGTTGTAACTCTGCATGAAAGATGGTGCAACTTTTTCATGAATCATACAGTAAGATTCGAAATAATCTGGAAAACCAGAGAGGCCTTCATAAATAAAAATCTCTGACATGTGTTTTGAAATACGTACACCATTTTAACAGACAATGCTCCACAAAATACAAGAGTTAATTGTAAAATTGTAATCGTGCTTCCCTCCCCGCTTTTTCAAGCGCACAAACGGTCTCCCTAGTCGTTGTGAATATTAAACAACCAGGCCAGAGTAACAAGCACGCAAATGACTGTGCAACACAGAATGTTCCCCTACAATCAGATATCTGGGCAAGGTTAACCAGGGAAAGCATTTTCACTTGCACATAATCTTCGACTACTTACCTGGAGAAAGTATTTGACTATTTCCTTGATTGAATAACAGATAATAGTCTAAGCAAAATTTACATGAGGCCAGGGAATGATATTTGAAAGAGAGCTGGAGTATTAATACATGTACAAATCCGTGCTCCTTCCTCTAGATTCACATTACCTAAGGTTCGCCTCCTCTCCTCCAATTCCCCCCCCAACCACCTGCCTTGATTTATGCAGGGGTGTCCAACCTTGCTTGTTCTCTGCTGTACATTGAAAGAGTAAGAGTTGAGAGCTGATTTGCAAAAAACAAAAGGTCTATGCATACGTTTCATGATATCTGACACCATAGATATGCAAAAAAAGTCCTCTCAAAATCAGCATTCGGACAAAAGTCTGCAGGTTGGACACCCCTGATTTATAGCAAGCCATAAGCCATTAAAAAAAAAAGTCCACTCACTCAGGCATTCTACCAGCCCTGAACCTTCTGTTCACCAAACATGCCTATCCTTTCCCACATCAGTATATCCCTATGTAGCAGAGTCCTCATCTCTCATGTCCCTTCCTGGGAGAGGCCTCCCCTAACCATCAAATACCAAGCCAGTCTCCCACCCTATTCTCTCCTGCAGCATCCTTCTCTTTTCCTTTGAAGAACTGGCCACTCTTTACAAAGATGTATTCCCAGGTGAGTCTATTTTCTTAACTCTCCCACACTAGCCCCATGGGAATCTTGCTATTTGGTTCATCGCTATTTATCCAAGATGTAACAGTGTTTAGCCATTAGCAGGAACTCAAAAATATTTGCTAAATTGATTAAATTGATCAAAATTCATAATATCTTTTTGTCCTTTAACAAGTAATTCTTCAAAAACACCGTACCCACTGGGTGTGATGGCTCACACCTGTACTCTTGACCCTCTTAGAGGCCATGGGGGGAGGGTGGCTTGAGCTCAGGAATCAGAGACCAACCTGAGTGGGAGTGAGACCCCCATCTCTACTAAAAATAGAAAAATTAGAATTAGCTGGGCATTGTGACAGGCACCTGTAGGCCCACCTACTCTGGAGTCTGAGGCAGGAGGCTTGCTTAAACCCAGGAGTTTGAGGTTGCTGGGGGCTATAAAGGTGCCAGTGCACTCTAGCCAAGGCAACAGAGTGAGACTCCATCTCAAAAAAAAAAAAAAAAGGCAAAATCCAATTATCCACTAGCTACTAGAAACTCACCTTTATGAGTTTATATATGATGTCTTCATATTTATAAAGACATAAATATAAAAGGATAGGAGAAAGTATAAAAAAAACATGAACACTAATCAAAAATGCTACAATGGCTGTATTAACATCAAACAAAGTATAATCCAGAGAAAAGAATATTACCAGAGACAGAAAAGGTCATTGCATAATGACAAATGGGTCAGTTCCTCAAAAGACATAATCATTCAAGTTTATACACCTGATGATTGAGCACAATTCATGGAAGAAACAGATAGAACTGTGAGGGAAAATAAACAGATCCGAGAATCGCAGTCAGTTTTCAAAATCCCTCTCTCCACAACAAAACAAGTACACAGAAAATTCAGTGACGAGATATATACAAGGCTTGAGAAACACTGTGGGTGTAGGTTGAATTTTGTCAAAAAGATACACTCAAATTTGAATTCCTGGTATCTCACCTTATTTGGAAATAGATTTTTCTGGGATGTAACCAAGTTGGCACGAGATCATCCTGGATTAAGAGGAGTCCTGATATACTCACTGGTGTCCTTACGAGAAGCGGGAACTGTGGACGCAGGCAGGAAGAATGCTGTGTGATGATGGAGGCAGAGACCGAGTGAGAGTCTTCAGGCTACGGATTTGCCAGCAACCACCAGAAGCTGAGAAAAAAGCAAAGATCCTCCCCTGGAGCCTTCAGAAAGAGCACGGCCCTGCCATGATGTCAATTTTGAAACTCTAGCCGCCAGATCTGTGAGAGAAGAAATCTCTGTTGTTTAAGCCACCCAGTTCATGGCAATTTGTTACAGTAGCCCTAGGAAATGAATACAGCTGTCAGCCAATTTGTCCTCATTGACATTTAGAGCATGCATCACCCAAAACAGCAGAAAACACTTTCGAGTGCCAAGGTATCAAGATCTGCTGTATTCTGGGCCATTAAACAAGCTTCAGTAAATTTAAAGGGATTCAAGTCATACAAAGTATGTTTTCTGACACAAAGGAATTAAATTACACCTATAAATCAATACCAGAAAGATAGTTGAAAAAAACCCCAAATATTTGAAAACTAAACAATACACTTTCAAATAATCGACAGATCAAAGAAGATGTTGAGAGAAAACATTTGGAAATCACATCTCTAATAAAGTGTTGTATCTGGAATATATAAAAACTCTCAAAACTCCATAATAAAAGAAAGTCCAGTTCTCTTGCCTATAATCTCGGCTACTCGGGAAGCTGAGGTGGAAAGATCTTTTGAGCCTGGGACCTCAAAATCAGCATGGGCAAACAGGTAGGAAGGAAGGAAGGGAGGGAGGGAGGGAGGGAGGGGAAAAGAAACTATGAAAATACAAGGGGCAATATATTTTAACAGAAACTTCACCAAAGAAGATAAACAAATAAGAAATAAGCAAATGAACAAATATTCAATATTATTAGTCTAGACATTAGAGAAATGCAAATACAATGATAATGAAATACTACTACACTTGAATAGCTAAAAATTAAAAGACTGACCAAACCAAGAAAGCCTAAATATGTGAAGTAACTGGAGAACTTATAGACTATCTCAGTGTTTGTAAATGGTGCAATCACTTTGGAAAACAGTTTGGCATTTTTTTTTTAAGTTATATATACACCTAACATATGATCCAGCCACCCCATTCCAAGTTATGCACCCAAGAGAAATGAAAGCCTATGTCCATATGTACCAAGACTTGTACACAAGTGTTCATCATTCTTTTACTTGTAAGTAGCCAAAATCTGAAATGACTCAGATGTTTGCCAATAGGTCAAGGAATAACCAAAATATGAAATAACCATGCAATGGAATACTTAGTAATAAAAAGGATAAATTGTTGATACACATGATAATACAAAAACAATTACCTTGAATGATAGTAGTCAGTCAAAAAAAAGTACATTTTGTATGATACCATTTATGTAAAAGTCTAGAATTTGCAAACCAATCTACTGACAAAGAACAGACCAGTGATTCCTGGGGCCAAAGGTGGGGGGTGGGGGAGAAAGAGAAGGGTAGGAAGGAGAGATTACAATAGGGCATGAGGAAAAGTTTTCTTCTTGTTGAAAGTAAAATAAGGTTAGGAAATAAAATTTAACTCCTATTTAATTTCCATGCTAGATTTGGGGAAAGAAATAACTCCTCAGTCAGACCTACAGAGCCATCAGTGTGCAAGGCCAGCCTGGGAACGCCACAGCATGAGACTTTGGTGCATGAGACCTGAATTATGGACAGTGCCCAGCAAAAGCATGAGAGCTGAGCTGCCTGAGGCCCTGGGTCCCAGGTCCCTGCCTCCATGTGTCTGGAAAATAAGACATGGAGTCAAAGAAGATCATTCTCAAGCCTTCAGTGTTGATGCTGTTTGCCCTGTTGGGTCTCGGACTTACTTGGGACCTCTTGCCCAGCTTCAACTCTCACACACTGAAGTCCCATTCAGCCCCCTCAGGCTGGAGTTGTACACTGGTAGGATCTCAGGGCAAGCTCCAGTCCCACAGCCCAGCTAGGCATTACCCAAGTTGTGACTCCACCTCTGGCGGGTCTCTGCCTGGGACCCAGGCTGTGTGTTAGCAGGACACTAAGAAAGGGGCTTCAAGGATGATGGGAAAAAAACCTAGCCTGCTAAAAGACGAAGTCTGGAGGGCCCATAACAATGTGAGTATAAAGTAGCCTAGGTAACCAATGTCCAATAGAAAGAGACCATCAGTGACCAGTAGCAAAGGGCAATATTATCTGGCGGTGCAGAGAGACCAATGAAAGACTTGCAGCCAATTTCAAATGGAGGATTTGTACCCCTGCAGGCCTTTGCATCTCAGTCTCTCTCACCTTTTCTCCTTCATGAGAGGGACCCACTTACAACTCTCTTTGGAGGTACTCTAAACTTTCTCTTTGTTCTTGCTAAGTAAACTCTCTCTTTGTTACCCTGAAACTTGTGCAGGTTACTTTTGCTTCCTGTCCACGCTCCTGTGACGATCCCATTTTATTTTCAGTTTCCATTCACTGTTGCTTTCCATTCCCTTGGATGAACTTTCCAGCTTAGCCGAGTGAGTAATGGAACCAGGTCAACAGGATTCCAAGAATAGGGACCCTGACCCCAACAATGCCAGGCATCCTTTGTAATCTCAGTGAAGGTAGCTGCTCTGCACACCTGCAGAGTTAACACCACATGGATGTCCAGGAGGCTGGCAGCTTCCAGCCTCCAGAACAGCAGGCTGACCCTCGAGAGAAAAGGTGTGTTGGAAGGCAGGGAGCTGAAGCTTGAGTGTCTCTAGTCAACAAGCCACTGGTCTTATGGATGCCCTGGGCCTTTCCCTCGCAACTGTTCTGCCCTCAAGGCCCTGCCACTCCAGGCCTGTGATGAATGAGATCTCAGAAATGCTTCCGGTTGTTCCTCCGTTGTCTTGATAAGTAGCATTTGGTTTCCTTCTGTCTATACTGATCACTTTATCAAAAGACTTTGCCACACCCCTGGTTTTCTGTCCTAAACTCACTTTTCTATTCTTTTCCTAACCAGCTGAGGATTTTCCAAATCTTTACATTTTGCTTCCCTTTTGATAATAAATTTTGCCTTAAAATTGTTTCTCTCTTTTTGCATTTTACTATAAGCACAACAACACACCCCAAAAAATCACAAATCAGGTAATCTCACAGGTATTTCTCAAATGTATTTCTCACAGGTCCAGAAAAGTTGAAGACCAAGGTGCCAGCACCTAATGAGGACCTTCTGGCTACATCCTCACACAGCAGAAGGTGGAAGGGAAGGGGACGATCACCGTGTCAGTACATAGCAAAGGAGCAGAAGGAGGGAGCCACTCCCACAGCCCCCTTTGTAGCAGCGTTAATCCGTTAAGATTGCACTGGGGGTTAAGTTTCTAACAAATGAATTTGGGGGGACACATTCAGGCTGGAGCAGTATCACTGAAGAGGAATGTGCCAAGAGGGAAGCAGTAGGCAATGAGGTCAGAGAAGTAAAAAGGTCCAGATGATGTGAGACCTCCTAGCTATCATGAAGTCATAGGCTTTTACTCTGAGTGAAATAGGGACCCTCCAATGGGTTTTGAATGGAGAAGTGACATAGATAACTTCAAATTTGAAAGTATTACTCAGATTGTTGTGTTGAGAATAAGGTGGCTAGTAAGACACAGAAAGGCCAGTACAGAGGCTTTGCTGTAACCCAAAGGAAAGATGAGAGTTCCAGGATGGTAACTATGAACTAAAATAAAATCTTAAGCCTCCGCCTAAGAAGCTGACTCACTGGACCCCCTCTTGACCCAGAAGATCCCTAAAACTGGGTGGCTAACCATGAGAAAGGAGATGAGACACACACCTCCTCATGCCCTCTTCCCATCTTAGAGACACTCTCTGGGACTCACTAACAGGCCTGAGGCTATGTAAGACCTACCTGCAGGTCCTCAATATACATAACAAACCACTTGAATCTCGTACTTTGTCTCTAATTAACAGACCAGTTATCTTAAGCATTCCTTTTCACTGATTCCTGTTTTTTTAGACAAAGCCTAACTCTTTCAGCCAATTGTCACCTAAAGAATCTTTAAACCCACCTGTCACTGGTAAGCACCCCACTTCCAGTTGTTCCACTTTTCTGAAGCCAAACTGATGTATGTTTTCCATATATTGATTTATTTCCTGACCTGTAATTCCTATGTCCATAAAATGTATAAAACCGAACTGTAACCCCACCACCACAAGCCACTTGCTCAAGGCTTCTTGGGTGTGGCTCTGGGTCATGGTCCCTAAATTTGGCTCAAAATAAACCTCCTTAAATTATTTTACTTATTATTCTTCTTTTCCATTAACCTATAAAGTGGAGGTGGCTAGTAGAGGTCAAATTCTGGACATCTTTTGGAGGTGGAGCCAACAGGATTTGCTCATGGGTTGGATACAAAGTAGGAAAGAAGGAGGTGAAAGTTGCCTCCAAAGATTTCAGCCTCATCAACTAGCAGAATGAAGGAGCCATCAATGGAGAAGAGAGCTGAGGGTGATTTATTTAGGAAAACCAGAAATGCACTTTTAAATGTAAGCTGGGAGAGAGAGCTGGGCTGGGGATAATAATTTGATAGCCATTGGCATAAGATGGTATTTTAAACCACATGACTGGATGAGATCTCCAAGGGGGATTCTAGATAGAGAAGAGAACCAAGGACTAAGAAAGCCTGCAACATAAGGAGCTCAGAGGAAAAGGAAGAAACCAGGAGGGAGACTGAGAAGAAACAAGTAAATTAGGAGGAAAACCAAGAGCCTGTGCTATCAGGGGAAGCAAGTAGACAGCATCTGTCATGAAGGATCTGCCACATCCAGTGCAGCCAAAAGGTTGACTAAGATGGAGCCTGAGAACACACTGCTGGATTCAGTCGTGTGCAGGTCATGGGTGGCTCCTGGAGAGCATTTTCAGTAGACTTGAAGAATAGGGAGGGGAGAGAAATGCCTGATTGGAGTGTGCTTAAAGGGATTTCTCCCTTCTGTTTAGGACTTAGAAAGCTGGAAAAAAAATTACCAAAAAAAGAAGAATCTACAAAATGACAATGTTTCTTAAATTCATCACAAAGCCGAGGCTGTAGGAGAGTGGCCAAGAAACCCAAAAGGTAAGGAAACAGGTGCTTTCAAGGAGCAGAGAGATATAAGAACTTGCTTACCTGAGACAGCTTCAGGATGTGTAGAAGCCAATAAGGATTCAACTACAACTTTCATCGAGTTGCTAGAAGCATGCTGTGGGCCAGTATGAGGATATGGGACATCTGAGAGGCAGACTCTCCACAGACCTCACTGTGCAGGGAGCAGAGAGGGAGGCCTGAGAGAGACTTTCTTGGGGTGCATGCCCAAGGAGGGGAATGGTGGCCTTTGGGGGAAAGGTCCAAAGCCCTGGTTAGATCCTTCTAAATATCTCCCCAACAGAAAGACAAAGGGAGAATGTGGGAGCTTCCAACTAACTCAAACCCTTGAAATGCTGGCCCAGCAAAAGAGTAAGTGTGCCCATTTCCACATGTCTGCCTTTCAGTCAGAAATTTTGAATTGAATGAAAATGAAAACAAAAATATCAAAATTTGTGGCATGCATTTAATTTGGAGCATTACATATGTCAAAAAAATAAGAAAATTCTGAAATTAATGATCAAAGTCTCTACCTTAAAAACCAAGAAAAAATAATGGTCAAAGCAAATTCTAATCAAGCAGAAAGAAGGAAAGAATAAATAATGGTCAAAACAAATTCTAATCAAGCAGAAAGAAGAAAAGAATAAGGACAAGAGAAGAAATCAGTAACGTTGAGAACAGAAAATTGATGGAAAACATCAACAAAACAAAAAGTTGATTCTCAGAAGACCAATAAAACCCATAAACTCCCAGCCAGACTGATCAAGAGAAAAGACAACATTACAGAATATCTGGAATGAAAAAGAAAACATCACAATAGTCCCTACACTGAGTATAAGGAATAGAGACTATATTAAAAAACTCTATGCCTATAAATACAAAAACTTAGAAGCAATGGCAAAATTTTACATCATACTGCCAAAGGTCACTTAAGATACAGTGACTAACCTGGCTAGTTCAACATCTACCAGACTCTATCTGCACCTGCTGTTCACTGTACCTGCAATATTTTCCCCTAGATCTTTATATCCACCACCCAGATCAAAGGTGACTAGACCTTCCCTGACCGCTCTCATTAAAGTGGCCACTTTCGCCAGTCCTAGATATCACATAAATTTGGTTTTATAGTCTTCAAAGTATTTATACCACATGGAATGATCTAGTTTACCTTCCTATGTATTTTTTATGATTTGTTTTCTCATTTTGTCCTTTCAACAGTGGCATCCCCAGGGCTTAGCACAGTGCTTGAAATATTGCAGGTACTCAATAAATACATTTTTTTCTTTCACTTTTTTTTTTTTTTCTTTTTCTGTGAGACGGAGCCTCACTCTGTTGCCCCGGATAGAGTTCCATGGTGTCACAGCTCACAGAGACCTCAAACTCTTGGGCTCAAGCGATCCTCTTGCCTCAGCCTCCAGAGTAACTGAGACTACAGGTGTGCACCACAACATCCAGCTAGGTTTTCTTTATTTTTTAGAGGAGACGGCATCTCACTCTTGCTCAGGCTAGTCTCAAATTCCTGAACCCAGGCAATCCACCTGCCTGAGCCTCCCAGAGTGCGAGATTACAGGAGTGAGCCATGGTGCCCAGACTAATAAATATTTTTGACTAAACAAAAGAAATGGTACTTCACTAATGCAGCCATTTCCTATCAGTCTTTAATTTATCTGGGCTAAAATGGGTACATCTGGGGTGCAGACTTTAGCCCATCCCCAAAATCTAAAGCCCAAGCTGGTTACTCTTTCTACTTTGTATTTATTCAGTTGTTCTCCCAATCCCACCATCCAAAGACTAAGAATTCAATTAAGCTCCACAAATCTACAGTAAACCACAACAAGAACAAGGCAAACAAAATATTCTTCTGTTTAGGTGTCTGAGTAGCAGAAACATGTTTTTCCTCCCCACTTCCCATGTATATATATTAATACATTTAATCATCATAACAACCCCAAGGATTGTATATTCTTACACTATAATCCCTGTTTCACAGATGAGGAAACTGAGGCACAGAGTTTGTCATACAACTATTAATGGTACAGCCAGGACTGAAATCCAGGCCGTGGCTCCAGAGACAGGGCTCTTAAACACTCCACTACGGTGCCTACACCACGGGTAGAAACCCTGCCTATAAAACCCACTGGTCCTTTCCCTTCTTTCCCATCTCACCCGTCCCTCCACCTGGCTTGACCAATCTCCCAGAGTGAGGTGACCAAAAGGCAAGTGCCTGGGCCTGAGGGGACATGGGAGCAAGTAGGATCCAGGATTTTCCCTAATGACCTATATAGTAACATAGGTTGCTACATGGAATGGCTCCAAGAGTCCTCAGCAACAAACTCCCTTTCTTTAAATGGTGGGAAAGTCAAATCAAGAAGAGTGGCCATTCCAGAGTTGGACCAATCAGCTGGCTAAAAGTTATACGTCAAACCCAAAGGAGAGTTCTGCTTTTTCACCTTCTTTTCAGCTGTTTCTCCTATGACAGATTGGCAAAAGTAATAATGTGAATATTAGGCTGTACCACACCCCTTTCCACAAAAAGGGCAGAGTCCTAGGGTTACATAAGTGAACCAGCAGAAAACTCCACAGATTGGGACATTTTGCCCAAAGCTTCCAGTTCCAGCCTCCTCATAACAATTGGTAACAGGGAGTCTTCCGAGTTTCAGTGTGAAGATCTCACACAGTTCTTATTCTACCTCCCAAGAGGAAAAAAAACAAAAAATCAGAAGAGTTTTTGTCTTTTTTTTCTGCCAAGGTTGTTCCCTCAAATGAAAAACACAGCTTTGCCCAGCCAAGAGGACAAAAGTTAACTTAAAAAAAAGTTATATGAAAGCTATAACTTAATTATAGCCTAAGAATATGGGGAGGGGAGTAGGAGGGAGAGGGGTGGATGAGTGGAGGGAGGGTGATTGGAGGAATCACCTCTATGGTTTATCTTAGGGTATGAGTGAATCTTTCTAAAAGTAGAATATTAATGTCTTAACAGAATAACTAAGAAAATGACATGAAGGCTATGTTAACCAGTTTGATGAAAATATTTCAAATTATACATGAAAACACCACACTGTACCCCATGATTGCATTAATGTACACAGCTATCATTTAATTTAAAAAAAAAGTTAGTCTGAAAAGCCTGATTTCTTGAGTAAATTATTTCAGCATCTTGACTCCCAACGTACAGAATATCCTCTCTGGAAAGCTCTAACAACTCTTTCCTATCAGGCCCAGGAATATTGCCCTCATAGCCAACAGGCCTTCAGGGAAAGTCAATACCTCTGATGCTTACTTAAAAAAAAAAAAAAAAACTGCTGTTTGCTGATTCCAAATACTCATGTCTCTGTCCTCAGTGGCTCTCAATATACAGGACCCCACTCCTTTCAATACTAAATATTTTTTGATGTTCCCTATACTGTCCTAAAACGGACTTCATAAAAAATTGTAACCTTCCTACGCATATAATTTTTTTACAAAACAGTATAATGTCCTATAATACAGAGGAACAAGGAAAATAATGGCATATAATAAAATAATGTATCTGCCAAGAGGCTTAGGCACAACTCTACCAGAAGACATGGTGATGGAGTCAGTGCACCTACGTAGCAAATAGTAGGAATTTGACATCTACAAAATGAAGACTAAGTCAGATGTGCTTTGTCTGTGATTGGAATGCCAAAAGCAGCACCACTAATGGGTGACATGATTTTCCAAAATAGGGAATAACTCTATTTTGTTATTGTTGTTTTCGATTTTGTTTTTGTTTTGAAACAGAGTCTCACTCTGTCTCCCTGGGTAGAGTGCCATAGCTCACAGCAACCTCAAACTCTTGGGCTTGAACAATCCCCTTGCCTCAGCCTCCCAGGTAGCTGAGACTACAAGTGACTGCCACAACACTCAGCTGGTTTTTCTATTAGTAGAGATGGGGTCTCACTCTTGTTCAGGCTGTTGTCAAACTTGTGAGCTTAAGCAATCCACCTGCCAGGGCTTCCCAACGTGCTAGGATTACAAGTGTGAACCAGCACGCTCAGCAAGGGACCAGCTCTTCATAAAGTTCCAAAAACATCAAGTATATTCTTCCATGCATTTACACAGTAGTTGTAGCCATGGAAAATTCACTATTTTGAAAGCATGCAAAAACACTGTGAATGCATATGTAATTGGACTCTAGATTCATAATTACAAAGAAGTTTCCACTATCTGAGTGACTGATGAAGACTTCAAATTATGTGAGACATGGAACAACCCTTCCTTGTGTGGGACTGTCCTATATATTTCAACCCTGGCCATAGCAGCTTAGCCCACTACATGCCCCCAGTTCCCTTTCAGACAACCAAAAATATTCCGCCATGGTCTCAAACATCCTCTAGGGGGCAGTATCATTCCTGTTAATGATAGGGCATACTTTTATCCTTGTGCTTAAGAACATAACTATAGTCCAGAAAGTACAAGGAGGAGGAGAGAGGGGGGATGTTTAGGCTGGGAGCTGGACTGGCTTTGTGAGCAAAGGTTGGAGGAGGGAGGGTATTTGGGGGGACCTCACCTAATGTGCATGATACAATGGTACATTTCAAAACTATTAAGAAAAGATTATAATTGCGATGGATGTGTTACTTAGCTCAATGTAAGCATTTCTCATTGTATATCAAATCAGTACACTGAACCCCATAAATGCATCAATGTACACAGTTCTGATTTAATAGAAACAAAACCAAAAGGAAAGAAAACAAGCATATTTTAAAAGAGCTCTCACTTTGAAGTTCAAATTTTCAGACTTGACTTTGACTTTAGTACATTTACGTCAGAGATGTAGAGACCATCTGACTTTCAGAGTCATATCTTGATTTAAATCTCAATTTCACCACTCAGTTTGCTCAATTTCACCTGATGTCCTTGTAAAATCCCTTAATCTCCCTCATTACCAGTTCCTCTCCTATAAAAGAGAGAAAATTACATCTTTATAGCAGGACCACAAATTTAACCTGTACTCAACTCAGTAATAATGTCTTGCTTGTCCATGAATTAATCTGGCATCTTTCCCAAGCCCACATTCATGCTTAAGGGGCAAAGAATTAACTACATGTCCAAGACCTTTTAAATTTAATCCTTTCTTATCATTAAAACAATCTTTCTAGGTAATGTTGAGAATCTCTAGGGGGAAAAACTATTCAGGTTCCCAGATGGACTGGGAGAGAATCCTATTTAGGCTCCCAGCTGGACTGGCTTCATGGGCAAGCAACCTGGGCAGTTTCACAGGGCCCAGTACCAGGTTCAAAGTTCTGCTAATGCATTCTTGACATTCTTAATTTTTGAATGATCGCCTTACATTTTCATTTTGTATTAGGCCCAGAAAATTATGTAGCCAATACTTGATTTCAGACAGCTGCCTCTTTTTCCTGCTTCTCTCCTTAAGATGGCACCTGGGCCCCTGAGGAGAAGGGGAGTTTGTGGCCGCTAATTTTCATGGCTGAGTAGTACTCCATGCTGTACATATTCCACATTTTGTTAATCCATTCATGTATTAATGGGCACTTGGGCTGTTGCCACATCTTTGCAATTGTGAACTGTGCTGCTGTAAACATTCAAGTGGAAGTGTCTATTTGATAAATGCCTTTTTCTCCTTTGGGTAAGTACCAAGTAGTGGAATCTCTGGGTCAAAGAACTTTTAGTTCTTTGAGATGTCTCCATACCACTTTACACAGAGGCTGTACTAGTTTGCCATCCCACTGGTGTTCCTTTCTCTCTGCATCCATGCTCAGCATCTGTTGTTTGGGGGCTTGTTAATAACAGCCTTTCTCACTGGAGTTAAGTGATATCTCATGGTGGTTTTGATTAGCATTTCCCTGATGATTACATATGTTGAGCATTTTTTCATGCGTTTAACTTTTGAGTATACATAAGATCTGAGGAATTCAGGAGAGAGCATGCACATTC
>NW_003852405.1:28388754-28390113 GCF_000181295.1 Otolemur garnettii
AAAAGGTCCACTTAGCAGGGAGCCCATGGAAGCACAAGCTCTCTACAGGCATGCAGACCCCAAAATGGAAGAATGGAGGGACAGGAGCCCTCCTCGGGAACTAAACAGGTTACTTCTTTTGCCTTGGAGAAGATTGTGTGGTGGGAGAGGGCCCAGGGGTGTGACAGAGTGGCTGATCTTCCACACAGAACAGCTGCCAGGCAAAAGGAGGTTACCCACCAGGACATTCTATAAACAGGTTGCAATAGATACCCTTTAATCCACCCCTTTCTGTGTTTGTCCTATTATTTGCTTAGAAAAAATTTCTAGAAGTGGGATTCCAGAGTCAAAGCATTTCTAAACCTTTTCATACTATGAAATGGCAAAGAAAGATTAGCATTGGTTTACACTCCTAAAAGCAATGGGTGAAAGTGCCCACTTCTTCACACTCTGCTACTGCAATAAGATAAAATGTCATCTCGTTGTTGTTGAGTTTGCATTTCCTTACTACTGAGATTAAAATTTTTCACATATTTATTGGTCATTTTTATTTTTCCTTTGAAAAGTCCTTGCCCATCTCTCTAATCAGATTTTTCATTGATTCTTATTCATTTGTAAGATGTAAAAATATTTAAGCAAGTCACTCTTCTTAATCGTAGAATTGTGATGCTTTGGGTGGCAGTTAGAATCATTAAGCCTAACGAAACGTGACACTGGCATTGAGAGTGATCATTTCCATATTTATCAAAACTTTTACTGACACCAATGGAAAAATTTATTGGATGAATAGGCAGGTTTTTAGAAGAGGTCAATATCTACAGATCACAGAAGTGCTTCGATTTAATATCTTCTGATATTAAGTTATACTCTTACATTTTTATTCCAAATTTTAACTAATTGAATGAATATTGATCCAGAAACTTCTAATATGAAAAAGAAATCTTTATAGATGTACTTTATTTCCAGCATACCTAGTACATGGAAATCTGAACTTTTAGAGGTTTGAAAGAAAATAAAACCTCAGAGAATAATTATTTGTTCCTTTTATTACAAGACCATTATCAGAAATTTCAGTCATAAAGTACTGACTGAGGCAAGGTATCCTGTTAAAATGATTGCACTCATACAGATGTTATATAATTAAAAGATAGTTGCCAGGATGTTGATCCACAGTTTACCAAGGATAACACTATTATCTTTTTGAGTATTAAAATTGAGCTCTGACAAACAGAATATTCTTTTATTTTTTTTTTTTCCAGACAGAGTCTCACTATGTAGCCCTTGGTAGAGTGTGGGGACGTCACAGCTCACAGCAACCTCAAACTCTTGGGCTTAAGTGATTTTCTTGCCTCAGCCTCCCATGTAGCTGGAACTATAGGC
>NW_003852405.1:28390133-28391500 GCF_000181295.1 Otolemur garnettii
AAAAGGTCCACTTAGCAGGGAGCCCATGGAAGCACAAGCTCTCTACAGGCATGCAGACCCCAAAATGGAAGAATGGAGGGACAGGAGCCCTCCTCAGGAACTAAACAGGTTACTTCTTTTGCCTTGGAGAAGATTGTGTGGTGGGAGAGGGCCCAGGAGTGTGACCAGAAGTGGCTGATCTTCCACACAAAACAGCTGCCAGGATATTCTATAAACAGGTTGCAACAGATACCCTTTAATCCACCAGGACATTCTATAAACAGGTTGCAATAGATACCCTTTAATCCACCCCTTTCTGTGTTTGTCCTATTATTTGCTTAGAACAAATTTCTAGAAGTGGGATTCCAGAGTCAAAGCTAAGAGCATTTCTAAACCTTTTCATACTATGAAATGGCAAAGAAAGATTAGCATTGGTTTAGACTTCCAAAAGCAATGGGTGAAAATGCCCACTTCTTCACACTCTGCCACTGCAGTAAGATAAAATGTCATCTCGTTGTTGTTGAGTTTGCATTTCCTTACTACTGAGATTAAAATTTTTCACGTATTTATAGGTCATTTTTATTTCTCCTTTGAAAAGTCCTTGCCCATCTCTCTAGTCAGATTTTTCATTGATTCTTATTCATTTGTAAGATGCAAAAATATTTAAGCAAATCACTCTTCTTAATCGTAGAATGTGATGCTTTGGGTGGCAGTTAGAATCATTAAGCCTAACGAAACGTGACACTGGCCTTGAGAGTGATCATTTCCATATTTATCAAAACTTTTTCTTACACCAGTGGAAAAATTTATTGGACGAATAGGCAGGTTTTTAGAAGAGGTCAATATCTACAGATCACAGAAGTGCTTAGATTTAATATCTTCTGATATTAAGTTATACTCTTTCATTTTTATTCCAAATTTTAACTAATTGAATGAATATTGATCCAGAAATTTCTAATATGAAAAAGAAATCTTTATAGATGTACTTTATTTCCAGCATACCTAGTACATGGAAATCTGAACTTTTAGAGATTTGAAAGAAAATAAAACCTCAGAGAATAATTATTTCTTCCTTTTATTACAAGACCATTATCAGAAATTTCAGTCATAAAGTACTGACTGAGGCAAGGTATGCTGTTAAAATGATTGCACTCATACAGATGTTATATAATTAAAAGATAGTTACCAGGATGTTGATCCACAGTTTACCAAGGATAACACTATTATCTTTCTGAGTATTAAAATTGAGCTCTGACAAACAGAATATTCTTTTTTTTTTTTTTCAGACAGAGTCTCACTATGTAACCCTTGGTAGAGTGTGGGGATGTCACAGCTCACAGCAACCTCAAACTCTTGGGCTTAAGTGATTTTCTTGCCTCAGCCTCCCA
>NW_003852405.1:28392073-28393680 GCF_000181295.1 Otolemur garnettii
CTTGATTTTATTTGTCAACTAGACTGGGTTAAGGGATGCCCAGATAGCTGGTAAGACATTGTTTCTGTGTGTGTCTGTGAGAGAGTTTTCAGAAGAGGTTAGTATTTGAATCAGTAAGCTGAGTGAAGTAGATGCCCTCAGCAGTGTGGACAGGCATCATCCAATACACTGAGAGCCTGAATAGAACAATAAGATAAAGAAAAGGTGAGCTCCGTCTCTCCTTGAGCTCAGATATCCATCTTCTCCTGCCTCAGACTTTAGAGCTCCTGGTTCTCTGGTCTTTGGACTCTGGAACTTATGCCAATAACTCACCAGCTCTCAGACCTTTGGCCTTGGACTAAATTACACCACTGGCTCACCTGGTTCTCCAGTCTGCAGAGGGAATATCATAGGCTTCTCAGATTCCATAATCTCATGAGCCAATCTGCCTAATAACTCTCTCTCTCTCTCTCTTTCTCTCTCTCTCTCTATATATATATGTGTGTGTATATATATATATATATATATCCTACTGGTTCTGTATGTGTATACACGCACACACACACACACACCCCTTCTGTGTGTGTATATATACACATACAGAACCAGTAGGATACACACACACACACACACACACACGCACACATATATATATATCTCCTACTGGTTCTGTTTCTATGGAGAACACTGACAAGTATATTTACGTCATGGGGGAAATCAGGCAGATAGGAGAAAAACAGAGTTCATCTGCATATAATCAAGCATTGACTGACAGCCACTTGCTGAGGCTGAGGGGCCCTCCAGGCAGATGTGACAACGTGTCATTGAGGCCTGAAGAATGAGCAGGTTCTAGCCAGGGGGATTAAAGAAAAGGTGTTCAGGTGTAAGGCACAAAGGCAGGATGGTAGCAATGTGGAGAACCACCACAAGGAGTTCAGTTTAGTTGCAGCATAGTGTTGGGGTGGGGACTGACAGTGATGCGAGATCGCACTACCCAGGGAGGAATAATATTTCCATATCCATTACTAAAAGTTTAACACACACCACGTACCAGCTACTATACTGAGTGCTTTATATCTCATTGAATCCTAACAAAATTGATGAGGAAAGAACTATTCTTACCCTCCCTTCTCCTACTTTACAGTTAAATAAACTTAGAAGTCCAGAGAGATTAAATAAACTGTCCAAGGTTATATATTTTGCAAGTTCCTAAGATAGAATTCCAACTTAGAAATTCTGATTCCAGAGTCTAGGCTCACCTCCTAATGAATGAAATTATGCCATGCTAAAGAATTTAAGCTTTACCTTAAGGGCCAGGGAGTTCCATGAAGGATTTTAAGTAGGACAATAATATGGTCAGTTTTCTTGTTTAAAGGATGGCCCAGATTACTGCAGGAGAGTGGGGAGGAGGGGGGGGGGCTAGACTTGAGACAGTACCACTATGTACATATCTGCATGTTGTAGTCCACACAACTCTAGGGAGGGCCATTAAATTGTGGTTATGAATGGTATTGCCTGGGCATTGTACAACCTACATGGCCATACTTAATGGCCCTGCATATGAGGAAGCTATTAGTCCATTTTTGTTGCTATAACAGAGAACCTGAGAATGGATAATTTATAAATAA
>NW_003852405.1:28393700-28395266 GCF_000181295.1 Otolemur garnettii
CTTGATTTTATTTGTCAACTAGACTGGGTTAAGGGATGCCCAGATAGCTGGTAAGACATTGTTTCTGTGTGTGTCTGTGAGAGAGTTTTCAGAAGGGGTTAGTATTTGAATCAGTAACCTGAGTGAAGAAGATGCCCTTACCAGTGTGGACAGACATCATCCAATAC
The DNA here is from genome assembly GCF_000181295.1 of Otolemur garnettii. Lineage (NCBI taxonomy): Eukaryota > Metazoa > Chordata > Mammalia > Primates > Galagidae > Otolemur > Otolemur garnettii. Next base: position 28,393,868 of record NW_003852405.1, read on the forward strand.
ACTGAGAGCCTGTATAGAATAATAAGGTAAAGAAAAGGTGAGCTCCATCTCTCCTTGAGCTCAGATATCCATCTTCTCCTGCCTCAGACTTTAGAGCTTCTGGTTCTCTGGTCTTTGGACTCTGGAACTTATGCCAATAACTCACCAGCTCTCAGACCTTTGGCCTTCGACTAAATTACACCACTGGCTCGCCTGGTTCTCCAGTCTGCATAGGGAATATCATAGGCTTCTCAGATTCCATAATCTCATGAGCCAATCTGCATAATAACTCACTCTCTCTCTCCCTCTCTCTCTCTCTCTCTCTCTCTCCCTATATATATATATATATATCTGCATAATAACTCTCTATATATATATACAGAGAGAGAGTGTATCCTACTGGTTCTGTATGCGTGTATATATATATATAGTAGGATACACTCTATATATATACACTCATGTGTATATATAGTCAGTAGGCTACACACACACACATATATATCCTATTGGTTCTGTTTCTATGGAGAACACTGACAAGTACATTTATTTCATGGGGAAAATCAGGCAGATAGAAGAAAAACAGAGTTCATCAGGATATAATCAAGCATTGACTGACAGCCACTTGCTGAGGCTGAGGGGCCCTCCAGGCAGATGTGACAATGTGTCATTGAGGCCTAAAGAATGAGCAGGTTCTAGCCAGGGGGATTAAAGAAAAGGTGTTCAGGTGTAAGGCACAAAGGCAGGATGGTAGCAATGTGGAGAACTACCACAAGGAGTTCAGTTTAGTTGCAGCATAGAGTTGGGGTGGGGATTGACAGTGATGAGAGATTCACTACCCAGGGAGGAATAACATTTCCATATCCATTACTAAAATTTTAACACATATCATGTACCAGCTACTATACTGAGTGCTTTATATCTCATTGAATCCTAATAAAATTGATGAGGAAAGAACTATTCTTACCCTCCCTTCTCCTATTTTATAGTTAAACTTAGAAGTCCAGAGAGATTGAATAAACTGTCCAAGGTTATATATTTTGCAAGTTCCTAAAATAGAATTCCAACTTAGAAATTCTGATTCCAGAGTCTAGGCTCACCTACTAATGAATGAAATTATGCCATGCTAAAGAATTTAAGCTTTACCTTAAGGGCCAGGGAGTTCCATGAAGGATTTTAAGTAGGAGAATAATATGGTCAGTTTTCTTGTTTAAAGGATAGCCCAGATTACTGCAGGAGAGTGGGGAGGAGATGGGAGGGGGGGGCTAGACTTGAGACAGTACCACTATGTACATATCTGCATGTTGTATCCCATACAGCTCTAGGGAGGGCCATTAAATTGTGGTTATGAATGGTATTGCCCAGGCATTGTATAACCCACATGGCCATACTTAATGGCCCTGCATATGAGGAAGCTATTAGT
>NW_003852405.1:28396261-28397101 GCF_000181295.1 Otolemur garnettii
TCCCTCTTCCCTGACTCACCAACTCTCCTTTCTGAACTCCTGCTTTCGCAGTTCCTACCCCAGCAGGCTTCTGTAGCAAATAAAAAGATGATTCTAAAATTCACAGAGAACTATAAAGTAGCCAAAATGACTTTGGAAAAGAACAAAGGTGTAAGACTTTTCATCATTTAACGTCAAGACTTATTATAAAGGAATGTACACCAGAACCAAATTATATAGAAGCAAAACATTTGGTAAAACTGTTGTCTTTGTTCTGGAGATGTTTATATCCAAATAAACTCCATGCCTGCAGAATGTGCTGAAAATCCAAGCTCCAGAAATACGAGGAATTTCTCTTGGAACTGGACTTCTAACTACTTTTATGTGTGCAAACAAAAGCATCGTAAATCAGATTTTCTAAGGGAAGGTGCTCCAGGGTTCGGCAAGCCAGCTTACTGGTGTTCTTAGCAGGACCTCCTGTTCTCTTTCATTCCTGCTGTGTGATCACGTAATCTCTTTAAATCCTACCTTGGATCATTTGAGCTTCTAAGATGTATTTTGGATTGCTGGAATCACAGACTTCATTCTGAAATTTCTTTTTATAGGCTCAAGAGGTATTATTTTATTGGGGCCTTCTTTCGGCATGCCTTTTGAATCTAAAGATTACTGGTATAGGCTCCTAGAAGAATAATGTCAGTCTCACTGAATTTTGTTCCCATATCAGTGTGGTCCTGTTACCTTATAAGTTTTGTGGAGTCTGGTAATATAACCAGATAGATCTTGGGATATCACCAGCTTTATCCTATCCCATTTTTAAGTTTTTGGATTTTTTGTGTATCTGAGAACTTTCCAGTAGGTTTT
>NW_003852405.1:28397690-28425636 GCF_000181295.1 Otolemur garnettii
TCATCATAGCTCAAAGCAAACTCCAACTCTTGGGCTCAAGCAATCCTCTTGCCTCAGTTTTTCTACTTTTAATACAGACAGGGTCTCATTCTTACTCAGGCTGGTCTCAAACTTGTGAGCTCCAGCCATCTGCCCAGCTCAGCCTCCCAGGGTGCTAGGATTATAGGCATGAACCACTATACCCGGCCTTGTATTTTTACTTTTAATGAAAGTTCTAAAAAAAAATAAATAAAATAAATAAGTAAAAAGTTCTATATGCTGTATTTTACCTATAACAATCAGATTTTTTAAGTGACTATTAATTGAAAATGATATGCTTTAATATTGTATTATTCTTTGTAATGTGATTAACAATCAAAAAAACCCTCAATGATATGGCAATGGTTACACAAAAAGTGTGGCCTTTCCACCCAAGTCTCTTGGCCTCAAAATAGTTACTATTAAATTGAGAAATAAGGACCTGGGGGCAAGAAGACAAATAAATGAGACTTGAGCATGACCTCTAGGCAAAACTTAGGGTACACTTACCAGCATGTAGAACTGATGGAAAGGCAACAGATAAGAAACTGTATACCAAATAAACACAATCCCAACCTGAGAAAGGCTTTGACTCTTCAAGCATTAAAGCAACCCTCAGGACCCCACTTTTGCATAAGAAGGAGGCCAACTGGGAGTGTTGTGTGGCCTTCAAGAAGAATACACTCTCAAAAGTCCTCTTCCAATGTGGCCATGGAGGACAGGACATGAAGACCCTCCCAGGGGATGGGCCAAGCACCGTGGGCCATGGACGGCCTCTCAGAGAACAGACACAAGGGAGTTCCCCACCAACAGGGTAGGAGACATTCATGTTGCCTGCTCCCTAGGATTTCATGAGTTCTAGCAACCAGTAGTGTCTTCTACTCTTCTCCTTTACAAAAAGAGAGTCATTATTATGCCTATAATCCTAGCACTTTAGGAGGCCCAGACAGGTGGATTGCTTGAGCTCAGGAGTTTGAGACCAGCCCAAGCAAGAATGAGACCCCCATCTCTACTAAAAACAGAAAAACTAGCCAGGGTTGTGGCAGGCACCTGTAGTCCTCGCTACTTGGAAGGCTGAGGCAAGAGGATCACTTGAACCCAGGAATTTGAAGTTGCTGTGAGCTATGATGCCAGGGCACTCTCTCTACTCAGGGTGACAGAGTCTGTCTCAAAAAAAAAGAAAAGAAAAAAAAAAAGTCTTAATCATCATGCCCCTGCTCCACCCTTGGGAATTGAGAGGGGAAGGGACTGTTTTTTAATTTGCAAACCACCACAAGGACTCCCATATGGACACCATGGAGAAAATTTTTCCTCATCTGGAGATCCTGAACTTGTGCAGACTTTGAGGGTTGTCTCTGAGGGTCTTTAGTTTGCCTCCCAGGGGGACAGGGTGAGTCTGTTCTACGTAAGAGAGAAAGAATGGAATTGCACATTTGTGACCAGAAGAAAAGAGTATGGAAGACAGGGAGGTGCCTGTGGCTCAAAGGAGTAGGGAGCCAGCCCCAGCCCTGGCCAAAAACAAAACTGCAAAAAAAAAAAAAAAAGAGTATGGAGGACACCAGTAAGCCTGTCCCCAAAACCATTTCCTTTTTCTCCTGAGCACACTGCTACACTACACTTCCCATCCTCCCTTGCAGCTGGCATGCCACATGTCTCCATCCTAACCAATGAAACATGGGCACCAGGTCCAGTCTAGTTAGCCCCTCATGATCCTCCATGTTCTCTCCCTTCCAACTGGCTAGACTGGGGATGGTGAGGACAACTGTGGTGGTCATGTGTGAAGATGGTGGTGTGACAGGGTGAAGGAACCTGGGTCCCTGAAAACATGTAGGAAAAAGCCACTGTCTGGAATTGACTGTGTTTGACTTATCTGACCAAAAATAAATAAGCTTTAATCATACTAAGTCCCCAAGATCTGGGAGTTTTGTCTGTTACCACAGCTATGTTTCCCTAGTCTATATGGGAGCAGAAGGAACATCACAGGCAAGGACAGAGGACTGAAGTTCATGTCATAACCTAAGGAGGCTGAAGAGTTCCCTCTGGCTGACACAAGGGAGACAGTGGCAGAAAATGAGCTAAAATGTTCTTTTGAGCAAACTGCTGCAGGTCTTGAATACCATGTAAAATTTTGAACTTTATTCTACAGAAAATGAGGAACACCAAAAAAAATTATATTTTCTTCAACTTAAAATCACTATGGTAAATGCAGACAGTAATCCGCCTTTTTTGAAGCAATTAAGAATCCAATTTTTTCACACATTGTTGCCCACCAGGGTTGATAATATGAAAAATATAATCACCAAGCTGACAGCAGCTTTGCAGCCTGTTAAAGCCACACCTCATATCACCATGAAGCCTGACAAATCATTAGGAAGGTGAGAAATCAATAACCTATGGAGAAAAACTCAACTTGTGAAAGCTGCTTCTTCATGAAACAGCAGGCTGTGTGTGTGTGCACGCAGGTGTGCAGATGTGTTTTCAGATGATGAATGGTATTCATGCAACAAAGCAAAACATAAATGGGGTTTTAATTAAAACCACATTTACCAAGCTCCTTTGTGTGTGGCTATGTTCTGATAAGTGCCTATGATAGGGAGATAAATGGCCAAGCAGGACTTCAAATCACTCCCTTCTGACACAAAAGGAAGGCACATAAACAGGTTAACCAGGTAGCATCAGGACATGTGCTACTATAAAAGGAGGGCTGGGAGGGAATCCGGGTAACTGAACTTTCTAAGCTTGATGGTAAAGATCCTGTTGATCAGATCCAATATGCACTTGCAGGCTGAAATTCCACTACTTTTCCTCACACAATTACTCACCCTCCTATCTATCCTACACGTTCCCATCCATGCTTTGCCCTCTGCCTGGAACTCTCTACCTGCCCCACTGCTGGCCACTGCCTATGGTACTACTAAGATTCCACCACACAATCTTTCCAATGGGGTGTATTCCTTCCGTTCTTTATAATCCCATCATCTCTCTGTCTCTCTGGAAGTTAACATTCCCCACTTTGCATTATAGAGATTTTCTGACACTGGTCTTGTCTGATCCCCACTCTAAGCCATAAGGCCCCTGAGCACCAAGAGTGCTTGTCTCTATTCCCTTTTTATGTTTCCAGTACCAAGCACAGCAATTTACATGGTGGATATTTAATAAGTGTTTTCCAGCCTGGAACAGTGGCTCATGCCTGTTATCAGCACATTGGGATGTGCCAAGACAGGAAGATCACTTGAGGTCAGGAGTTCAAGACCAACCTAAGCAATATCATGAGACCACATCTCTACAAAAATCTTTCAAAAGTGAGCCAAGCATGGTGGTATGTACTTGTTGTCCCAGCTACTCAGGAGACTTAAGGCAGGATGATGGCTTGAGCTCTGGAGTTTAAGGTTGCAGTGAGCTATGCTCATGCCACTGCACTCTAGCCCAGGTGACAGAGCAGTCCTTGTCTCTAGAAAAATTAAATTAGGGCTGCACCTGTGGCTCAAAGGAGTAAGGCACCGACTCCATATGCCAGAGGTGCAGGTTCAAACCCAGCCCCAGCCAAAAACTGCAAAAAAAAATTTAAATTAAATTAAATTAAACTTTAGAAATAAGGATATTCTGAATGTTAGAATTTTAAACCCAACATCCACTGAGGACACTGACTCTACAAACACTAGTAGTCACTGTAACCCACTCTTTGATCTGGCACTTAACTGTTGGGTAATCTATGATTTTTTTCCCAGGGAAGAAGGGCCATTTTGTAAGAGAATTAAATGATGATGCACCAGGAAATAGCACCAAAAATAAATAAATTAAAAAAAAAAATAGCACCACACACCTGGGCCCAAATAGTGCTTAGTTATATCACAAAAATTAAGACTGTCGAACAAGCCAACAACATCTTAGCTTACTGATTGAAAGATATGGAAATCTTCAAGTCTCCTTTATTGCAAAACAGCCTCTTTATAAAAGAAACTCCACTAACTTTTAAAATGCCATGTCAGCATTCTTGCTTACACAACCCAGCAAGGAGAAAATGGGCAGTGGCCTCCTTTTCTGGTACCGTGCTGTTAGCACAACATTTGACACAGGGGCAGCTGTCTGGGAAGGAAATATGGACTATCTATAAAGTCCCCACATTGGTGCAGTGAGAGAGCTGGACGATAGATTAGCATCATTCAGTACAGAACAGCCAAAGCCAAAAGTAGAAAAGATCAATGTCTATAAAATATTGAAGTGTACCAAGTTTGTTTACTAAGACCTGGAATGTAACAAAGAAGGAGATAAAATGTTGAAGTAAGTGGGGATGAATTTAGGGTAAATAAAAATACACACAAGTTTTTTTCTAAGTGGTAGAGTAAACTTTGGATTTTTTGTTAACTGAAAGACAAGAGCAGACCTGAATAAAAATAGAAATGACATCTCCACCAAGTTTATTGATAACAGATTTTTGTGGGAGTGGTCCCCAACCTATACGGTTCTGGGGCCTATTGGCCACTGTAATTACTATAAATAGACCTTATCTTTTTTTTGTTTTAAACACAATCTCACTTTGTCGCCCTCAGTAGACTGACATGGCGTCACAGCTCACAGCAACTTCAAACTCTTGGGCTCAAGTGATTCTCTTGCCTCGCCTCCCAAGTAGCTGGAGCTACAAGTGCCCACCACAATGCCCAGCTATTTTTAGAGATGAGGTCTCACTCTGGCTCAGGCTGGTCTCAAACTGTTGATCTCAGGCAATCCACCCACCTCGGCCTCCCAGAGTGCTAGGATTACAGGTGTAATCTGGCCACCACACCCGGTCAGAATCTACAATTCCCTTTACAGCAATTAGGGACATGGCTTACATTTGTATCTCTTATTTTCAAATTTAGTAATTGGAATTCTAATTTAAATCTGGACTATCAACAACTGTGTCTTCAGGGAATGCCTAAACTTACTAAAACACAGATTTGACATTAATTCTTTTAGAGTTAAGCTCCTTTCTGGTGAAAATCTTACTTAAGTAAAGTTTATTATTTTTCACTTTTACATATAAACAAAGAAAAGGAAAAAACAGCCTGAGTGAGGGAAATGAGGACTGAAGAGACAACTTAAACAAGGTGGTGATGACTAGTAACAAAATCACAAACAACAGCTAATAAAATGCCTAGTGAAAAAATCAAACATTAGGGCTGTAAGAACGATGTCCAGAACAAATGATGATCTCCTACCTCCAGGTCCGAGCTGCCGGTTAGCCGGAGTAAGGAGAAGTCTCAGAGTCAGACTTCCCTGAGAGCAGGAATCACATCTTCATGTCCCCAGCATGAAGCATAATGCTGATCTACATAATAAGTGTTCATTAAATTTTTTTAAGTTGAAATAGAATAGATATTTGTAGAAAAGTGATTTAACAAATGGTACTAAAAGGGAAAAGAAAGTCATGTGATGTCCAGGCACATGGTGTGACTTATGAGCTACAGAACTGAGACTCCAAGACCTCTTTGAATTATCAATTGACAAGTTCCCAAAGCCTGATATACTTGCTTAGTTCAAGAAATACATACATTCTTCCCTATATTGATAGAATATATCAAAAATTGGGTATTAGGAATACCCACTACATTTTTTTTTCTAAAAAGCATGTAACTTTTTCAGTTTAATTTAGGGAGAAATAATCTTCATGTTCATTTCAAATCTTCTTTTTCTTACATTTCTTTCTACCACCTCCATATATATATTTGGACTTTGTCTTTTAGCTTAAAGAAAGTTTCTGGAAACCTACAGACTAGGATTCATGCTAATCTCAGTTCTGATCACAAATGCAAAGTCAGCTTCACTTTATGCATAGCATTGTGGAATTCTGACGCTATCGGAGATCAGACATTCCTTCAAAACCATGAGAATCTTCATATATATATAGCAGTACAAAACATTTTAACTTCATATAATGCATTTTCTGGGAAGAAATCCCAAAATTTCAGTCAATACATAGAGAACATCAATTACATAAAGTCTTTATCTTAAAGCTTTTAGAACAAGAGCAGAGCTGCTGGCCCAGGATACAGGGTCAAGACCATTGCATCTGGAAAAAGTGCCTTGACAGTCTTCAAATTCCAATATTCTATTTGAAAAAATCAGTACAGCCAATTGTGAGGATACAGAATCACACTCACTAGGAAGCAGATATACAAAGGGGGACTTCATTAGAAGTGAGGTATGGTCAGAGAGGGATGAAAACCATTAATTAACCCTGGTGTCAGATGTCACCAAATAATTTTTTTAACCACTCTTACTGATGTAATTATAACATCATAGAAAGTTAGGATTGACAAGGCATTAATATATCTAGATTCTAGAGCAAAACACTGCATCATATACATAAGTTTCCATATTTTGTTGATTCATTTCTTAGTTTTAATAAAATGTGTTTAAAGATGAGTGAAGAAAGTCTGAGTTTAGCATTTTTAAAGTTGCTGGCAATTTTACTCCCAACTTGAATTAAAGATGACTTGCCAAAAACCAAGAAACTAGTATAAAACATTTACAAAGATAGGTCTGATGAATTTTATTAAATGTTTTAGCCTCTGTTTTGAAAATGATTTCAGTCAGATTAACAGAGAAAAAGACAAGATTAATAATCAAAAAGAAAAAAGCTGGCTGGGCACAGTGGCTCACACTTATAATCCTAGCACTCTGGGAAGCCAAGCCAGGTGGATTGCTTGAACTCAGTAGTTCCATCTGAAGTTCTGAACAAGGAAGGATCAACTGCCTGAACTCACCTAGTGATTGTTGACAGCAGTCAGTTTCTCACAGGCTTTGGACAAAGGACCTCAGTTCCTTACTAGCCGGTGGCCAGAGCTTGCCTTCATTCCCTTAACACATCTCTCCCACCTGGCAGCTTGCTTCATCAAGGCATGCAAGCTGAGATGACAGGAGGTACGTGCAGGAAGAGAGAAGTCACAATATTTGATAACCTGATCACAGTGACAGCCCATCACCTTTACCATATTCTATGGGCTAGAACCAAGACTCAGGAAAGAGGATTACACAAGGGCACAAATGCCACAGATGGAGATCACTGGGGCACCATCTTGAAGTCTGCCCACCACATTGTGCTTTTGTCAGTTTCTCTGCTACATCTTAGAATCAGTTCTCCTCTTTTATAGCCAATAATTTCTCTTCCTTCACAGTCCATAAATTTATGCAAATAAATTCAATAAAAATCAAGTTCTGTATAATCATTATGCTAAATTTGTAAATTAACTGATAACATCTCAGCATGGTTGAGTGCGGTGGTTCACACCTGTAATTCTAGCACTTTGGGAGGCCAAGGTGGAGGATCATTTGAGGCCAAGAGTTTGAGACCAACCTGAGCAAAAGAGCAAGATCCCTATCTCTACAAAAAAATAAAAATAAAAATTACCTAAGTGTGGTAGCACACACCCAGAATCCTAGCTACTCAGGAGATGGAGGCAGGAAGGATCACTTGAGCCCACAAGTTTGAGGTTACAGTGAGCTATAGTCACATCACTGTACTCCAGCCTGGGTGACAGACCAAGACCGCTATATCTTAAAAAACTAAACAACAAAAACAATTCAGCATGATGAAGCTACAGTTTCTATGAAACAGGCATTATTTTTTTCCTAAACAAACAAAAAAAATTCACATTGTCTAATTATTTCCACATAGTGTCATTTGGCAGCTAGGGAGAATTCTTCAAAGGTTACTGAACTCTTCAGGTTTTCTACCCATGTTGAATCAATTTAAGTCTTTTTTTCCCCACATATATATATTCCAAGTAGTCATATGATATGACTTTAGTTGCTTTAAATCCACTTGTATCTGAAAATAAAATTGCAACCCCTCCTTTCTTCTATTTTCCATTTGCCTGATATACTGTTTTCCATCTCTTAACCCTGAGTCTTGATTTGTCTTTCAAGGTTAGATGTCTTTCCTATAGAAAGCATCTGGATAGTTTGTGATTTTTGTTATCCAGTCAGCCAGCCTGTGCCTCTTCAGTGGGGAGCTCAAGCCATTTACATTTATTGAGATAATTGATAAGTGTGGTGAAATTCTATTCATCGTATTTTGTGAAAGTCCATTGCATAGTTTTTTCTTTGCATGATTATGAAGCTAAGTTTTGACCTTTTGTTTCTGTGTGTTAATTTTGCTGGTAGTCTGTTGTGATGGACAGTGTTTATAAGAGGTCTAAATACTTCCTATAGAGCTGGTTTTGTTGTGACAAATTTCCTCAATGTTTGCATATCATCAGAAGATTTGATTTCTCCATCAATTTTGAAGCTTAGTTTAGCAGGATACAGAATTCTGGGGTGAAAAGTGTTGTGCTTAAGAAGGTTAAAGATGGATGACCAATCTTTTCTGGCTTTGAAAGTTTCAGTTGATAAGTCTATGGTCAACCTAATGGCTTTGCCCCTGTAGGTCAGTTGGCATTTATTTCTGCTGTTTGCAAAGTTTCCTTTTTTGTCTTTACTGTGGACAAGTTCATGATATAGTCTCTTGAAGAGGCTCTGTTTGAGTTGAGATGACCTGGAGTTCAATGACCCTCTAAAAGGAGTGTGTTGGAATCTTTTGTGAAACTTGGGAATTTTTCATTTGTGATTTTCTCCAGTGGGGCTTCTGTTCCTTTCAGATGATCATTCCCATTCAGGAATCCCTACTATCCATATGTTTGAATGCTTCATTAAGTCCCATAGTTCCCTGAGCAACTGTTCTACTCTCTTTTCTACCTCTTTGACCACAAGGTTAACTAAAGAACTTTATCCTAGCTCTAAGATCCTTTCTTCTCCATAATCTCATCTGTTTTTGATACTTTCTACTGCATCTTTACATTCCCTGATTGTCTCCTTCATTTCATTAAGTTCTGCCATAGCTTTTCAATATTTTACATGTTTCTCACCATCTTTTGGTTCTTTTTTTCTACTTTCTTACCCATTCCCTTTATTATCCATATTTTAAATTCCCTTTTTGTCAATTCTATTAATTTTTTATAGGTGGAGGCCTCTGCAATAGCTGGCTGCCTCATGGTCCCTTGGGGGAGTTACTCTGTTTTGCTTTTTCATGTTGCCAGAATTTTTCTGTTAGTTCCTCTCATGTGTGTTTTCTTCTTGTCCACCTTCTTGCCACACTTTTTCCTTCTCACTTCTTCATTTGCTTTAAATTACCTTGTCTCAGAGCTTAGGTATTAAAGCAGCCTCTTGGTATAAGGCCACAGGAAGAGAAGGGTAAAGAGCAAGCAGGAAGAAAGAAGAGGAAAGGGAAGAAAGAAGAAAAAAGAAGGAAACAAAAAGGAAGGAGAATTTAAAAAAAAAAAAGAATTAAAGAATAGAAGACAAGGAGAACAGAAAGAGAGATTGAAAGTAACAGGAGAAATGGAAGTGTTCAGCAGAATGCTATGGCCACACCTGCAAATGAAGCATTAAGGAAGTTCAGGCTGGGTAGGTCTCTCCTATCAGGAGCTCCTTACCAACATGTGGAAAGCAAGACCTTAACTCTGAAGAGAAAGAAAATAAAAAGGGAAAAGAAAATAAAAATAGGAAAAACAGAAAGAAAAGTTCAGCAGTTGAGACTTGCCAATGCTATGTTTCCACAGGCCAAAAGTAAAAGGTCTCCCTAGACTGTGATCTCATGACCTCCTTGAGGAGGTCCTTGAGCCAGACCTCTGCCGTGACTTCCTATCTAGATCAATACCAAGACCACCCAGTTCTCAGGAAAAAAAGAGAGAAAGAACATAAAAATAAATAAATAAGAATAAGGAAAGTTTAAAATATAGTTATTTCGGATAAAGAAAAAAAGAAGAGAGAAGAAACCAGAAAGAAACAAAAGAAAATGGGGGGTAGGGGATATCTTAGGAGTTGTATGACAAGTTTATGTGGAAAAGATGAGATAAGTAAAAAAGTGCCTCTACCCAAAGAGAAAAAGGGAGAGAACTAAAACAGAGATGGAGAATAAATGGGGTTGAGATACTGTAACTAAAATACAGGAGCCCTCACTCTTGAGGAAAGTAAAAATGGAGATTAAGAAACAACCAAACAAACTAGCATAAAACAAGACAAAAAAACTTAAATGACAGTATCAACTATCAACTCAACAACCAAAAAGAGAAAAGAAAAAAAACACTAACAAAGAAAAAAATAAATATGGGCGGTGCCTGTGGCTCAGTGAATAGGACGCCAGCCCCATATACCAAGTGTGGTTTCAAACCTGGCCCCGGCCAAATTGCAACATGGGGCATTATGGCAGGCAACTGTGGTCCCAGCTGTTCGGGAGGCTGAGGCAAGAGAATCACCTAAGCCCAAGAGCTGGAGGTTGCTATGAGCTGTGACTCCCTATACATATGTATATATTCCCCCCCGCCCCCACGGGTGGCACTGTGGTGTTAGGTTCTCAACTCTGCTAGTCAAACCTGGTGGGTGTACACTGTTTGAATCCCACTGCTAGTGCAGTCTTTCTATAGTGGTTCCAATGCCTAGCTTTCCCCCAAATCCACAAATTGCAGAATGGCTCCTTCCCTACCAGACCTCCATGAGAGGGCTGGCCAGCCAGTCTCTGCCAGCTCCCAGGAACTTGCCTTCTGTTCCAGATGTCCCACTGTCTCCTGCAGTCAACCACCATCTTGCTGTGCCCAGAAGGGATGAACCCAGGTGGGTTCCCACAGCCAAATATTGTTGGGTTATTGCTCTTTACCCTGTCTTGTTGGGAGAGGCCAGCCTGGAGATCCTTCTAATCTGCCATCTTGCTTGGCACTCCTGCCCTTAACTTCTTGATATGACTTGTCTATTCCCTTTGCTTTGAGATATTCTAAAATAGTGAAGTTAGCCTAATACAGTCATCTCTAGTGAACCACCATTTGTATAGGAACAAAGAAATTTTTTAAGAAAAGTAAAAACACTAGAACACTTAAGTCTCCCAGTAAGGCAAATAAAATATAAATGAAACAAAAATACAGCAGATGATTGCCCCGTCACTGAGTCCCAAACTAAAAGCAGCCCTGATATACGCCCTGTCACCAGAGAAACGGAGAGGGAGGAGTGTGCCATCAAGTTGCCTTGTGCCACACAACTCAACATTTAATCTTTGAAATTCACTGGTACTACATGTTTTCCAGAATAAAAGCCTCTAATTAGGTTATTTTTGTCTTAAAAAATAAGTCATGTCAGGTGGGTGCTGTGACTCATGCCTGTAATCCTGGCAATCTGGGAGGCTAAGGTGGGTGGGTAGCTTGAGCTCAAGAGTTTGAGACCAGCCTGAGCAAGAGCAAGACTTTGTCTCTAAAAATAGCTGAGCATTGTGGCAGGCACCTATAGTACCAGCTACTTGAGAGGCTGAGGCAAGAAGATCATTTGAGCCCAAGAGTTTGGGGTTACTGTGAGTTATGGTGATGCCATGACACTCTACCCAAGGTGACAGACTGAAACTCAGGCTCAAAAAACAACAACAAAAGACAGTGGTGTCTGCTTGGGTGGTATTGTTGTATCCCATATCCAATAGTTATCTCTGCCAACTTTCACATAAGCCTCAACAAAAGATGTTAGCTAATTCTTGTTCATTTAGAAGCATGGCAGCATAAAGGAAAGATATTTTACCTGTCTATCTATGTATGTGTTCTAGCTGTCTCCTTACCATTCATCATGGCAAAAAACATTTAGTTGGAATTTTACCAATTTGGAAAGTAAGGTTGGACTGATCTGATTTAAATACAGGCTATTGGTAATGACAAAAAAAAAAAGTGGACTGGCATGCTCATCATCTATTTCAATCTCTCTGTGTTATCCTTCCTATATTGTCATATCCAAAAAGCTAAATGATCTTTCTTAGATTTCCTTGCAGCTGTGAGTTCCAAATATGATTTAATTCTGCCAATATTGTACACTCAACACCTGAATTCAAAACCAAGTTAATCATGAGAGAGACAGGGCATGGGGCATTGCTCACCCAAGGACAGATAGGCAGGAAATGTTATGGCCCCAGAGTCAGTAGTAATTTAGCAGAAGCAGCTTTGGCAGCCAAACTAGGCAGCAAGGCTTTGGGAATTCATTCTAGTGTCTTTGTCCCCACATGAAAGTCTTCTCTGGAGTCCTTCAAACAATTCTGAGGCCTTTTTAGTAATCTATACTAAATCTCTTTCTACTTAAAACAGAACAGATTTTGTTCTCTATAACTGAATCCTGACTAACAAGATACCATAGTTTATATAAAAACCACTTTATAGGTCCTAGGAACAATGAGAGGTCCAAGCCCAAGGGGAGGCACACCCTCTCAAGGGCAATGAGACTTGATACTCAGGGTGGAGATTGTTCATGACCTCAAGAAGATGAATCATAATCCTCCAGATCCATAGAAAATGAGACAGACATGGTGGTAATCCCAGCACTTTGGAGGCTGAGGCAGGAGGGTCACTTGAGCCCAAAAGTGGGAAACCAGCCTGAGCTAGACCCTGTCTCTAAAAACAATTTAAAAATTACTCAGGTGTATTGGCATTGTAGTCCTAACTACTCAGGACTGAGGTGGAAGGGTCACTTGGGCTCAGAAGTTCAAGACTGCAGCAAGCTATGATGATAATGATGATGATTATGATGCTCTCCAGCCTGGGCAACAGAGCAAGCTTTTATCTTAAAAAAAAGAAAAGAAAAGAAAGAAAGAAAGAAGGGAAGGGAAGGGAAGGGAATCAGGCACATAGATAGGTCCCCACAGCTGTCAATCAGGGGAACATGCTCTCTCACAGGCTACTGTTTGGAAATTTGGTTCCAACTAAGAGGAAGATGCTATACGTAATAAAACACTGTGGACAGAGAAAACAAACATTTGTGTAAAAATGAGCCACAAATCAGCTATGTTAATAAATCTAACAATGATTTAATGTGTGACATTCACCACCTAATTGTCTATGCTACTCCTGGAACCAATTACTAAGCTCCAAACATTATGAAATTCTTATGATCAAAGCAGTGTGAAGAATTCAGACATTTAAAATAAGATAATAGAAAAAAATAGATAAGATAATGCAAAAATGAATAGATAGATAGAATAAGATAATACAGACAACACTACTTTTCCATAGGGTTAATGACAGGAAATTCCCTAGAAGCTACTGATTCTTTTCAACTTCCCCTTTGCTTTTACCTCTCTGCTATCCCAGGGACATGATTCTAGATGGAGGATGTTGAATCGTGATGCACCTGCTTCTCTCATGCAACCCAAAATCACACAGCAGCGGGAAATCACTCATAACGGCCCTGCACCAAGAACAGGCAAGTATGGTCTTTTAAGGAAGCAGTTCTATATTTTTATAATTCCAGAAAACTATTCATATTCCAACTTATAAAACTTTTGATTGTAACAAATGTCATTTAACTCTAGCTAATGAGGCTCCCAAGGAACATCTGGTGATAACAGAACTAATATGCACTAAATAAGAGGAAAGTTTTCACAACATTATAGCTCAAAAATATTGGGGAATAACTTAAATGTGAAAAATGTCAGAAAGAAGAAACGCTTCAACTGGCAGCTGTTGAAACAGTAATATATGAATCAATGTCTGACCATAATTCTATCTCAGTGGAAATAAAATCCTAGTATGAATTATCCACATAATATTGATTACTAGATGCAAAGAAATTCAACTTGTTTTATGTATTTGAGCAAAGAATAATTTAAGTCATAATTAACTGTTTGCTTGAACCTCATTTAAAAGGTTTGAAGTCATGAATAGGGTTTTAAAGCTTTAACGTACCTATTTAATTTTATGCGTGGTATGAAGTCATCTATAACTTTCACAGGATATTAACCATAATCACCTCTGCATCACTTCAGTGCTTGGTTATTTCTTCACCTCTCAGGTCTAGAGGAACCTTGGTTGTTTTGATAGAATTAGTCACTCACTTTGAATATCCTCTGGGACCCCACGATATAATCCCCAAGGTTGGGGAAAAGAAGCTATCTGGGTATCAAAGACACTTTAGCTAACATGGGGCTCTCCTTACTGTGATCACAGATGAACACAAAAATCAGACTGGACGAATCAGAATGGATACAGCAAGAATAAAACAAATAACTGGCTACTCAGGTTCACAGAGTAGCCTTAAGGTAGCCTTAAGGTAGCAGCCAAGGCAAGCAATGCCACCTACTGGTCAGCCAAGGTAGAAACAAGAAAGAGCCTGGTGAATTCACTTCTACCATATTGGGAGAACTGGGGTTGAGAGAGGGTGAGAGATCTTCTAATTAGTGAAATAAACATTAGATCAACCTGAAGGAAACTTTCTGGAATATAGCTACTTCATTTGAAAAGATTAAACCAATGTGATTAGCTGTGTTTATCAAGAAAGTTGAAAAGGAGAGCCGCAAACACACTGCATAGAATTTAGAATGATCACTCTCTAAAATGCCACTGTCCCGTTTCAGTCTCCCTGAACCTCATTTAAGTTGGAATTCAATAAACATGTTCCTATTGCAAATGAATGTTTGATTCTCTGAAAAGGAACATGATAGATTTTGGTTTTTTTTAAAATCAACACAGTTACAAACTGTCTTACTTTAACATTGAGGGAAGTCTCCCAAGTATTCCTTACTCATTATCTCACAAGTTAATATGTTAAATTGACTGGTTTTCTGTATAGGAAAGTGTTGAGTTGGAAATACATTAAGGGAATTTGAATCATCTCTAAATTCATCCCTTCAGCATACAAATTAGAGTTTTAGTCTAGAAATGGGCCTTCTGAAGCAATATAATTTTCCAATTGATTCCTCAGAACTTACATATCTCAGAGTTTTAAAAGTGGTTACTAAGAAGATTCCACAGTCCATAAAACCTCAAATGCTACCATCATTTTCAAACAGTAAATGGCACACAGGGCTTGATAACAAGCTGTTACTTCCTTAAATTTTCTGTTCCATACTATAAAGGAAACACAGCAATTGCCCTTACTACTTTTTTGAAATATAAACTAAACAACAACTATAGAAACCAAAATACCTGGAAAAGCTTTAAGGATTCTAAGGTCAGCCCTTATCTTCATTCTCCAAGAAATGGTCAGCACCTTTATAATCACAATCTTTTTTGTTTTCTCCTAATCATACTAGCAAGAATTATTATTCCAGTGACCATAATGTTGAAATATTCCAGATTTAATAATTGCTAATTTGGGGCAACACCTGTGGCTCAGTGAGTAGGTGCCGACCCCACATACCAAGGGTGGTGAGTTTGAACCTGGCACTGGCCAAACAGCAACAACCAAAAAAATAATAATAATAATAGTAATGATAATTACTAATTTTATTTTATGTTTTTACTAAAGAACCACTAAAATTCTTCACCGTGTGGTTTCTAACCTAAAATCCATCACTTAGCCATTTAAATCTACTTCTTCTTGGCCTGACCTCTATGAAGCTGTTCCCTTACTTAGGATGAAGAGACAAATTAATTGAATCTATAACCTTGCTCTCCCTCTCTAATCCCCTACACAACTTTCCTCGGTTGAGTGACTAGTACATTTCACATTGTTCTGGTAAAATATTAACAGACTGCACCTTGGAGAGAGCTCAGGCCTTAAAACTAAGTTCAAATCTTGCCTGTGCCACTAACCAAACATGTGCCCTAGAGCAAGTAATTTTGCTGGGCCAGCTCTACATCTTTAAAAAAGACGTAATCATTACCTACCTGAAGAAGTTCTAAAGATTAGGTGGGGTGATACGTTAGTGTGCAACTAGGCACAAAGTGGACATTCAAAAATATTGAAGTTCCCCATCAATAATTTTTCTTCTTCATCTTTAATATATCCCAGGCTCTATGCTAAGTGCTGGTGACACAAGGGTGAGAAAGACAGGAACAATCCCATCCCAAGAAATATACTCAAGGAGAAAATAATAAATGCATACAAATAAAGCAATCACTAATATCTGTGTATATAATGGAAGCAAATGAGGGCTGAGATGGAGAATACGGAGAAGAAGGGGAGGGGAAAGGTCAGCAAGGCTTCTCCAGAGAAGTGGCATTCAAACTAATAACCAGAGAGGGGCCCAGGGGCAAGCACCTGTAGTCTGAGCTACTCAGAAGGGTGAGGCGGGAGGATGGCTTGAACGCAGAGTTCAAGCCCTGCCTAGGCAGCATAGTGGGACATCATCTTTAAAACTGAACAGAATAAAATAATAGCCAAAGGATGGCAAGGACATGGCTGTGCAAATAGGAGGAGGGTTGCTTCTGAAGGCAGAGAAAATAGAAAGCAATAAAAGCTCTGAGAAAGTGAAAGAAAGTTCAATGTAACCACAGCATGGAACAAGGGGAGTATGGCAATGCAGTGGGCAGGGCTACAGAGGCCACTAAAGGAGCTTGAAGGGGAGTGATGTGATCCCAGTAATGTGTAGTAGGAAAGGTCATTCTCTCATGCCCCAACCAGGGGTTTCATGCTAGGTCAGTCAAGCCTCCCCAAGTACAGGTCCAAAGGGACCATTCTACCAGGTGTCCAAGGGACCACCTCTCCTTTCTAAAGCTTATGCACTGGGTCATGTCATTGCACAAAGTAGTGTCTGGGAGTAGGGCACCTACAGATATAAGCAGAAAGGTTTGGGCTGATTGAGTGACACCCCTGCTGGGCAATAACAGGCAAGGCTGATGACAAACAAATCCTCAAACACTTTGATGACAGGAACAGAGAGGGGGTGGGAAATGCCAGAGCTGTGAATGTGCCCATCTCAGGTCAATGAGTCACACTTCTGCAAGGGACTCGGGTGCTGGTTAATTTTATATCAACTTGACTGGGCTCAGGGATGCCCAGGTAGCTGGCAAACATTATTTCTGGGTGTGTCTAGGAGGGTGTTTCCAGAGGAGATCAGCATGGAACAGGTGAGCTGAATAAACCAGATGGCCCTTCCTAATGTGTTTAGGCATCATTCAACCCATCTGGAGCCTGAAAAGAATAAAAAAGAAACAGGAAAAGCAAATTCATTCTCTCTATCTCTATCTCTATCTCTATCTCTATCTCTATCTCTATCTCTATCTCTCTCTGCTTGAGGTGGGACATGTCTTTGCCTGACCTTGGACACAGGTGCTCCTGGTTCTCAGACTTTCAAGCCCAGGACTTTCACATCACTCCACTCCACCTTCATCCTCAGGCCTTAGGATTCAAGCCTTCCCTGGTTCTCCAGGCTGCAGATGGCAGATCATGGGACTTCTCTGCCTCCATAACCATGCTACCCAATTCTGTAACTCTCATATTCCCATATACATATCTCCATTCTGTTTCTGTTTCTCTGGAAACCTCTAACAGTGCTTAAATATCATCCATGTTGAGGCCATGGTGGATCTTAAGAGATCAGAAATATTCTGAAGGGTTTTTTTTCTGTTTATCTTTTTTTTTTTTTTTTGAGACAAATCTCACTCTGTCACCCTAGGTAGAGTGCCATGGTGTCCTAACCCACAGCAACCTCAGACCCTTGGGCTCAAGTGATCCTCTTGCCTCAGCCTTCCAAGTAGCTGGGACTACAGGCCTGTGCCACCACACCCAGCTAGTTTTCCTATTTTTAGTAGAGATGGGGGCTCACTTTTTCTCAGTCTAGTCTCAAACTCCTGAGCCTCCTCCAAACTCCTCTTTGGCCTCTTACAGTGCCAGGATTGCAGGCATGAGCCACCACACCTGGCCTGTTCCATCTGGCCACAGTGGGCCTTCCTCTGCTTGAACATCTAATTCATATCTCACACACACACGCACACACACACACACACATACACGCACCCTTCGTTATAGCCTTCAGTCCACACCTGTGTAATTCTTCCTTGTTCCTTTGCCATCCTCCTGGCTCTCACAGTGGACTCTGTGGGCCCTTTAGTAGCAGAATTTGTAAAATCCAAAAGCTAGTGCTCCTTCCCTCAGAGACAGAAGAGCTTAATATCCAACTCTTCCAGAAATGAAATATTTACATTCCCACTTAGGAAAAAGAAAAGCTGCACCCTCTTGTCCTACCACAGACATCCTGAGGGCTCTGTCATCGCTGTGTACATTCCAGGAGAAGGCAGGAGTTGGGGGCCGAGGGGCCAGCCCAGAGCCCACTGCAGCAGCCCAGAGGAGACACAGGGTATGGACTCAAAGGTGATGATAAAAGTGGGGAAAACAAGGAGATATCAGGGAGACACCTGGGGAGATACAATGAAAAGGGCTTACAGATGAATCTGATAGGGCAGGTAAAGGAGCCTTGAGGGAAAATGAGATGACACTTCCTGTCAGAGAAAATCCAGGAAAGCAAGACTTTTAAGAAAAATCTAAAGTTTCTCTCTGGACATGTTAAAGTTTTGAGACACCAAGTAGAGATGTCAAGGCAGAAGTTGAATATCTGAGTTTGGAGTCAGATGAGACATCTGACTGGGGGATCTAAGTTTGAGAGTCATAAAAGTGGCTCAGCGCCTGTGGCTCAAGTGGCTGAGGCACCAGCCACATACACCTAAGGTGGTGGGTTCAAATCCAGCCCGGGCCACCAAAACAATGATGGCTGCAACCAAAAAATAGCCGGGCACTGTGGCGGGTACCTGTGGTCCCAGCTGCTTGGGAGGCTGAGGCAGGAGACTCGCTTGAGCCCAGGAGTTGGAGGTTGCTGTGAGCTGTGATGCCACAGCACTCTACCCAGGGAGATAGCTGTCTCAAAAAAAGGCTCTGTGAGGCTGTGTCTCAAAAAAAAAAAAAAAAAGAGAGAGAGTCATGAAAGTAAAGATGTTTAAAGCCAAGGGAATAGATGGGTCACCAAGGAAATGAGGGTAGAATGGGGGGCAGGAATCCAGGTCCAAGGCCTGAGGAATCCTGAGATGGAACAGAGACTACAGAGCCGGTAAAGGAGTAGAGAAGGGAAGGGCCTTGTGGGAGTGTGGCCCTGCCCTTCTCTCAGAGCTGAAGGGCTCTCTCTCTGGCCCTTCAGTTCACGGGATTTCCTCATTTTCCTCCTGTGCCACTGCAGAAGAGGTCATGTTTCATTTTATGGGGAAGAAAGTTTCTGATTTATTTCATATTTATATCTGTTTGCTGTTCACTGAAAAGCTGTTACATTTAAATGAAAACGAATCAAATTATGTATATAATAACCTAATTTTTAGGGAAACCACTTTTCCCAGGTTAAATTAATTCATCAGATTTGTAATATTTAGAAATGATAAACGCATTTTCAGATGACATATAAGATAAAGCATCCATCACATTTAGTCCTCTATCCCTGTGTGAAGGGACCCTGGCTGAGAGAAAATCTGTACAAGGACAATTCAAGTAGCATTTTTACAAGCTTAGCTCTTCTGCAATCAAAACCACAGAACCCACAGAAATTACTGTCAATGAGAGAGAACAGTCTTCTTACCATGCACATCAACGCCACTCTACTGAAAACAAAAATGTTCTTAAGAAACCATAGTTTCAGAGGATCTACCTATGCAAAACTAGAAGAGGATAAAATACCTAACAAGGATAAATATATAGCTAATATTTACTTATGTAATTGTAAGTATCAAACACTGCATGTATGTCTCATGCCTGTCATCCTAGAGTTCCGGGAGGCCAAGGTGGAGGATCACTTGAATTTAGGAGTTCAAGACTAGGGGACCAGCAGCTCACCAGGATAGTGGGGTACCTGCTAAAGTAGAATTAACCAAATGGGGACAATGAAGACAAAGATAGAAAGTTTACAGCTGGGCCCAGGGGCCTTCCATTACCTGTGGTGAAACACAATAGAGACCCAGAGAGCTTTGACCCCTCAGCTTTTATTGAGCTCTCTCAATGCCTATTTTAGGTAGGAAGGCTATGAGCTAATGAAGAACTGAGCAAAGATCAGCCTGTGGGCTTTCTAGGCATAATGACCTAAGAGCGACTAGGTGGGTTGGTGTTTCTTCCACTTGTTAACTCACACAATTGTTTAGAAAACCACTATCACAAAATTTGATAAGTGAAGGAATAAAGGAGAAGTGTCCCCGTGGGTAAACCTCCGTCTTCTAAGAGAAACAGCTTACGACTTTTATCTTAGAGGATTATGGCAGATGTATGCATTTCTACTGAATCAAAGCAAATAATTTTGAAATTTGATACTTTGCACAAAATATATTACGAAAAAATGTACCAAAGACATGTTAAAAAGATAAAGACCTGAAAAATCTTTTGTGTTATTCCTGGCATTTATTTAAACAATATTAAAAAGTCTACAATTGTTAAACCCAATCCTTTCTTATGACAAAAATACCCATCATTTTTTTCATGAAAAGATTTTTATTTTCAGGAGACATATTTTCAATCATAAGAAATACAAAATTAGAGCATTGTATTTTGATCAACTCATAACTAAACGTGTATATCTATAAGCAGAAATATAAATAATAAATTTTAGAACCATATCAAAATAATTTACACTTTCATATATTGGTTAATAGACCCCCAAATTTCAATATCAAAAAATTTTTTTAAGTATATGCTATGATTTTTATAAAAAAGACCATTTCTTTTTTCCCAAAAAAGAGGAATGTAATGTACATAGTCAATACTATTGCATGGCAAAAATGGTTCAAAATATTAAACGTTCACTCCAAACTACCTTTAGGAAGTAGTCTTTAATTTCTCCTTTTTGTTATTGCTTGAAAAATATCCATGGCTATACTCACGTCTTATGGAGACTAATGTCTCCATTGAAATAAAGATGTGATATTCAGTCGTCACCTTCCTAGCAGATGACAACCATGAGTCATTTCTTAGAACTAAGTCTTCAGGTAATAGGGTAGGGACAACCTGTGCCATTTATAGACTTCACAATTTTAGAAACATTTTATAACCACAGTATCAGTGAGAACTTGTAATTACTCATCTCCTCCAATCTGTGTTGAGAAAATAATAGATGTGCATTTTGCACGGGGCGCTAATACTTGTGTCTGTGAGCTGAACAGCATCTCCTGTCTCTGTCTTCACGATTAGCTTGGGTAAACACTTCAGTGTTCTTCTAACCTGGTCCCTCCACCAGCATAATGCAATGCTGTTGATATCCATAAATTTTTAGATATATCAGAGAGTAAAAGGACCATTATTTGATCAATCTTTCATATCTTTGCTTGATAACTGTGCTCTATTTAGAAGAAACATTATATTGAAAACTCCATTTCGCTGATGAAATTCATTTTGCTACTCTGCTAGACAGGCAATGATAACTGATGATCAGGGAGTCTCAAGATGTGATGAAGATCTCACAGTAACACGGAACTAAATAAAGTGTGATTTACTTGGAAAATATCTATTTACTAAAGTTACAGGGGGGTATGTTGCATATTATACATCATGTGAAAAAATTAAGTTCTAATTATAACATTGGATATAGCAGTTCCAAACAGATGTTAACCAATTACTACTTTTATAATAGAATTCTTAAAGAGTTTCACATCATAGGCTAAGCATCATGGCTCATGCCATTAATCCTGGCACTCTGGAAGGCTGAGGCGGGTGGACTGCTTGAGCTCATGAGTTCAAGACCAGTCTGAGCAAAAGCAAGACTCCGTCTCTACTAAAAATAGAAAAACTGAGGCAAAAGGATCACTTGAGCCTGAGTTGGAGGTTGCTGTGAGCTATGATGCCACCGCACTCTATGCAGGGTAACACCTTGAGAGTCTGTCTCAAAAAAAAAAGTTTCCCATCAAAAAATTATGTGATTATATTTTTAAAACCCCACAGAAATCCCTACTTGTAATTCTCAGAATGTGTACATCTGATCAGGACTCAGCTCTGTCCATAAACTCACTGCTCAATTATCATCTGCGTTCCCTACCACAATCAAAAGGCATACATTGTGTGTGTGCTTAGTGGTCGCTGCTGAAAGAGGGTGCTGTTTCCAGTGGAAGGAGGTCAAAAACAAATAAATTAATCATCCCCCATTGAAAAAATAACTAAAGAACAAGGGAAAAGGATAGAATCCTGACAGCATCTAACAGTGCTGATGAAATGGAACGTTTAAAAACATGGTGTGTCTCACAGTAGCAGAATGGGAGCCCACACTGACAGATTATGCTAAAAACAGATGATTTTCGTGAAATGAGAGTTACAAAAAGACACAAAGTTCACAAATAGATACATTTTCAGGTGTGGAAACAAAATGACATAAAGAAGCTGACCTAATCGTTAGCTTAGCAATAGAGGCGAGAGATAAGGACATTTCAAGGAAAAACCTATTGCACCCAGGCCCTGCTGAAGCCCTTGGTAATGACAGTGGCCCACTGAATGCATGGATGTTGGTACCTTACACACACACAAAAATTGTGAAGATATCATTCCATAAATCAGGGAGTAACCACATTTCAGTCTTCATGCACGCCCAGAAAAGGTGAAACTGACATCCATCAATAATAAATGACGTCTCACTTCAAATCTAATATCCAGTACCAAAAAAATTATTTTGTTGTTGTTTCAGCTGTTTCTATAGACTTTCTAAGTCATCCAGTAACTTTTCTGTCCCTAAAATATCAGCCCTTTTTTATGTCTTTCCAAGAGAGCTGGTAAATATTTTGAAACCTCCAAAAGAAATCCACTAAACCAGCACCAACAAATTCCAACCTGAGCTGGATTCCATGTTCAAATGAGGAGCAAGACCAGTGGGACAATCTGTATTCTACAGGCTACTTTCATTACACGTGAATGACTAAAACAGCTTCTGTGAAGATTTCAGATTAATCAGACAAAGAATATCAGCTTTGTGGCATTAAATTTAAGCAAAAGGGAAGTGGATGGCAGTAAAATCAAAGTTTTCCCAGAAAACAACAGAGTTACCCAAACCATAACCCAGCATGAAAAGGGAACTGCTTCTGATTTCCTAGAATATGTCCCCTGACAGGTGACTCTGATTGCCACGGCAGCACACAGCATTTTTCATCTAACCCTGAGAAGTTGTGTTCACACCACATTCTGCCTTATTTAATGATCTCTGTTAAAAGATCATTAAAACCTTTCATTTCCATTTCTCTTACATCTGTAAAACGTCACAGAAGAGTGATGACACAGTCATTTACCCTCAATTTTCTCAGTCACATAAGGTTCAGGGGGAATGTACTAGAACTCTAAAATCATAGGCTAATACATTCTCTCAGTTCTCCCCTGTGCCTTTATTCCCAGCAGGAGGTGATCTGCTCCTGATGGTGTCTCCTCTAAAGATTGGGGGGCAGAAAAAGGCTGCTGCTTAGCCTCCAAAAACTTTCCTCAAACATAGTTATTTTGAGTAAATATATTTCAAAAGAAAAATTCTATAAAGAACATAAAACATCTCCTAGAGTGCTTATAAAAGTTAACATAAAAACAGTACAGTTATGGGTGAGAAAAGAAATTATCTTTTAGGTACTCCCCCTCAAAAAAAAAAATCAAATGCAAGTGGTTCTACCCAATCTGCCTCTTTTTCACCCTTATCACACACACAAACACACACACAACTCAGTCGATTTCAACCACAAGTTTGAAGAGCAATCACAAAGAAGCAATGAAAATCACCCAATCTTTATTTTACAAAGAGAGAACATGGGCCAGAGAAGTCAACAGACAGTAAGTATCTTCCTCCCCTTACTCAGGGGATAGAAACAAGGGTTCTGGACCCATGGGAGGCACAGCTCACATTTTCTCTCCTGAACGTGTCCTGTTCAAACCAGTATAACAATAAAGATTCCATGAGGTGAATCACCATTCCAATTCTAATATTCATTACACGAAGATTTAGCAAAAGAACTACTCATATGTGGAAAACAAAACATGAGAGTTAGTGGGGAGCAAAGTCATCGCTCTATAAATACTTCTTAAAACTTCTAAAAATAGTATCCAATGTACTCAGTACTTCTATGAAACCTACTTATATTTATTCACATTTTGTTATGAAAGATAGAACACAACTGTAGCCCAGGATGAAGGAGAGAAATGGAGTGGGAAGGGAAGGGAGGGAGGGAGTTTTGATAGAGGGAGGGTAAAAGGGGGACCACACCTATGGAGCATATTGCAAGGGTACAAGTCAAATCTGTCAAGTGTAGAACATTAATGTCTTAACACAATAACCAAGTAAATGAGATGAAAGCTATGTTGATTGGTTTGATGTAACCATGTCAGATTGTATAAAAAAAAAAATCAACACATTGTATCCCACATATGCATAAATGTACTCATGATCTATGTGTATTTGACTTAATAAAAAATAATAACAATAAATTTTTTAAAACTTGTAAAAATCTTCTGAATGAATATTAAAATTGCTCATCTGTTAGGTGATTTATTTTAAGAATACTACATAAGAACTCCATTAAAAAAAGAATGAATTCCATACACATATAATTAAACCAGAGTTTAATTGTACTAATTATTGCATCCAAAAGTAGATCTCATGGTGTTTTGTTAAAAATAAAAAGAATGGTCATTTCTTCAGAAAGGGGTTGTCATAATTGTCCTTGTGGCATCACAAATGGCTTTCCAAACATCAGGGACAACTTCTTCTGGAAATACAAAGTCTTCAAGAACTTCTTTGAGTGCCTTACCAAGTTCCTCTGAAGTACCTTTGTCCTTTCCAGCTTCAAATATTTCAGTAGCTGTCAAAAATAATTTTAGAAAATTAATGATGAATAGAGATGGCATCAGGGGACTGAGAAAACAGCTCCAGGAAAATTAATTTCCAAAGGTAACATGCATGGGTAACATATATTTCCAGCACAAATTAAAAGTGTAAGACATATACTTTCCCACACACATATCAAGGTGACAGAGATGTTTTCAACAATCTGTCCACTACACTCAGAGTTGCAGCTGCCACCCCTGCCCTCTACTCAACCTTGGAGCCCTTCAGCTGGGAGCCTCTGGAGTCCTGTGGGTAAAAGAAAACCCTGTGGCCAGTGCTGCAGGAAATGGACGACTTCCCTCACCTCTCTGTAGTCACTACTCTTCCCTGCACCAGATCCCCCACCCCACCATGACGGAGCCTCGCATGGTCCACAAGCACCGGGGAAAGTCAAGTCTACAACTCTGGTCCCAGAGCCAGGATGTAAAAGGAGAGCAGTCAAAACCTACAGGGTAAGCACTGCTACAGCAGGACGCAGGTTCAAAATTTTGCTTATCCTTCCATTTTAATTACTTCTTTTTTTTTGCAGACAGACTTTCACTCTGTCACCCTGGCTAGAGTGCTGTAACATCATTGCTCACAGCAATCTCAAACTTCTAGGCTCAAGTGACATGTTGCCTCAGCCCCCCAGTACCTGGGACTACAGGCACCTGCCACAATGCCCAGCTAATTTTTCTATTTTTAGTAGAAATGGGATCTCACTCTTGCTCAGACTGGTCTCAAACTTCTGGCCTCAAGCAATCCACCCACCTCAGTCTCTCAGAGTGCTAGGATTACAGGTGTGAGCCACCACACCTGACCCATTTTAATTATTTCTCTTAGCCCTTATGAATAGCATGTATTAAGACAATTGCCTAAAGATTATGCTGACACATGTGTGAGATATGGTGAGGGAAAAAATCTATATAAGGAAGAAGTAGGATGCACACATGTAAAAGATATAAGAAAACTTATAGACTATTCAGGAGTAGAAACTAACACGACACTATAGAAGATGCTCTTAAATCAGTGCTGGAGGAATCAAGGTAATGCCAGTGCTCACTGACGGACAATGAATCTGCCAGTCTCTCCCTCTCACTCTCCACCCTCCCCTCCCCCCTCACACACGCACACTAGCTGTAAGAGGGGAAGAAACAATTTGATACATGAGTTTTTATACCTCAGGAAGTGCAAGAGCTTTGTCTACCACACTGAACTCAGAAAGACCACTTTTTGATCCCCACCTGCTATGACTCTGGTTTCTGTTCCTATTTTTGTTCACAAAATAAGAAAAATGCTCCTCGGCTCAGTGCCTATGGCTCAAGAGGCTAGGTGCTAGCCACATACACCTGAGCTGCTGGGTTTGTATCCAGCCCAGGCCCGCCAAACAATAATGATGGCTGCAACCAAAAAATAGCCAGGGTTGTGGCTTGGGAGGCAGAGGCAGGAGAATCACTTGAGCCCAGGAATTGGAGGTTGCTGTGAGTTGTGACGCCACAGCACTCTACCCAGGGCAATAGCTTGAGGCTCTGTTCAAAAAAAAAAAGAGGAAAAAGAAAAAAGAAAAATGTTCCTCAAGATACCCATATTCTGACCTCACATTCCAAATTGTAGAATCTTACTCACTCTGGCACAGCACAAAAGTGAAGAAACCCTCACACACTCAGTACAGTCCCAGAGCTGGTGAGACGTCCACAATCCTCCAAGTTCCACCTCTATTCCACGGCCATTATGACCAGTGACAGTTACTAGAGACTATTACGAGGAATGACACTAGGTAGCTCCATTACTTCTGACATAAAGAAATTAATAATAGAGCACATACTTGAACATGTTATGAATTTTCGCTAATGCATTAAATGCAAACATAGCTGTTAAATATCCTCATAGGAAAAACAAATGGTATGATTTTATCCTTTTTAATAAAAGATTGTATCTCTGATCTATGAGAAAACCAAAAGAAACTTTAGAGAGGTGAAGTACTTTTTAGAAACTTATAGCATATTAATACAAGACAGCTACTATAATGAGCTTTACACATTGACTACAATACAGCTGCAAATACATATTACTGCCATAGTATTTAATACCTGACTACCATCTGGCAAAAAAAAATATTCCACTAAAAGAGCAGACTTTTTATAGCACATATAGCAGCTAAGTTCTGACCTCTAGTGGCAATTTTTATTACTATCACTGAACAACTTTTACATTATTTTAATGACAAACCTATTTCAGTAATATAGATCAACATATAGTTTTCATTAAGTTTTTAAACATTTAAGCAGAATCTCTAGATATAAATATTACTGAATGGTTAAAAATTTTAGTATTAAAATCCTGAAACTAAATCTCTCTTAACTTGTTAGCTAACTTTGGGCAAGTTACCAAACTTCTCTGAATCTCACTTTTCAACTCTATAACATGGCAAATAGGAGGATTCAGATAAAGATTAGTCATCTACATCGTTAATTTAACCATGAAATCTATAACTATATCTCATTCTACAAATGGTCATCAGAGCTTACTTTCCCTAAAGACTTTTTATAAATATCACCCCATTTCCAACAAGGCAGAGAAAAACATCAAAATCAGAGCAAGTGTAGAATATAATCTCTTAATAAAATCTATTTCCAAACTAAATAAATTAGTAATTCTAGTTTATTAAGAGTGGAACAAAGGGGCAGCGCCTGTGACTCAAGGAGTAGGGCACCAGTCCCATATACCAGAGGTGGCGGGTTCAAACCTGACCCCGGCCAAAAACTGCAAAAAACAAATAAATAAAGATGGTATGTTTTAAAAAAAAAAACAAAAAGAATGGAACAAAGAGCTAGCTATGGTGGTTCATGACTATAATCCTAGCACTCTGGGTGGCTATGGTGGATAGATTTATTGAACTCAGGAGTTCAAGACCAAGGCCTTATCAAGAGTGAAACCCTGTCTCTACTAAAAATGGAAAAACCTGGGCAGCGCCTATGGCTCAGTGAGTTAGGATGCTGGCCCCATATACCAAGGGTGGCGAGTTCGAACCCAGCCCCAGCCAAACTGCAATAAAAAATAGCTGGGTGTTGTGGCCGGTGCCGGCAGTCCCAGCTACTTGGGAGGCTGAGGCTAGAGAATCACCTAAGCCC
Source organism: Otolemur garnettii (assembly GCF_000181295.1). Classification (NCBI taxonomy): domain Eukaryota; kingdom Metazoa; phylum Chordata; class Mammalia; order Primates; family Galagidae; genus Otolemur; species Otolemur garnettii. Next base: position 28,425,375 of record NW_003852405.1, read on the forward strand.
AAGAGCTAGAGTTTGCTGTGAGCTGTGACTTCACAGCACTCTACTGAGGGTGACAAAGTGAGACTCTGTCTCTTAAAAAAAAAGTAAAAAAAAAATTTTTAAATAATAATAATAATTTAAAAATATAAAAAATAGAATAAAATAAAAATTAGCCAGGCATGGTGGCGGGCACCTGTAGTCCCAGTACTTGGGAGGCTGAGACAAGAGGATCACTCAACCCCAAGAGTTTGAGGTTGCTGTGAACTATGATACCATGGCACTC
>NW_003852405.1:28426153-28430154 GCF_000181295.1 Otolemur garnettii
AATGAAACTGGACTCCTATCTCTGACCATATACAAAAATTAACTAAAGATAGATTAAAGACTTAAACGTGGCCAGGCACTATGTCTCACACCTGTTATCCCAGTAACTGTGGAGGCTGGAGCATGAGGATTGCTTCAGGACAGGAACTCAAGACTAGCCTGGGCCACATAGCAAGACCCCATCTCTAATAATAAATATTTAAATATTAGCCAGGTATGGTAGTATGTGCCTTTATTCCCCACTCGTCAGGAGGCTGAGGCAGAAGGATCACTTTGCAGTGAGCTATGATCACACCACTGCGCTCAGGCCTAGGTGAAAGAGTGAGACCCTATCTCTACAAAAAAGTGGAAAATTGGAGGGATATGGAGAGAAAATATATGTAAGACCTAAAATTATTAAAATTCTAGAGAGCTGGTGGGACTGCAAACTAATACAACTCTTTTGGAAGGAAATATGGAGAATCCTCAAAGAACTCAAATTAGATCTCCCATTTGATCCTGCAATCCCACTACTAGGCATCTACCCAGCAGAAAAAAAAATCACTTTATCATAATCACATTTGCACTAGACTGTTTACTGCAGCTCAATTTACAGTTGCCAAACTATGGAAACATTTAGGTAAATGCGCACCAATTCAAAAATGAATTAATAAGCTGTGATATATATATACCATGGATTACTATTTAGCCACTAAAAGAGATTGACACTTTACATCTTTTGTATTAAGCTGGGTGGAGATGGAACACATTCTTCTTAGTAAATCATCACAAGAATGGAGAAGCAAGAATCCAATGTACTCAATTATAAAATGAAAGCAGTAGATGAGCTAATACAAGGGGTGGGGTAGGAGAATGTGGGAGTGGGGAGAGGGGAGGTGGGAGGGGATGGAGGTCACAGTATATGGCACATCTCTTGAGGGTGGGACTCAATTATAAGAGGGGCATTATCTAACAAATGCATTCAGTATAACCTAATTCTTTGTACCCTCAATGAATCCCAAACAAGAAAAATAAATAAAAATAAAATAAAATTCTAGAAGAAAATGTAGAAAAAAAATATTGACCTAGGCAAAGGCTTCATAATTAAGATTTGACTTAAAAGCAAGTTAAACAAAACTAAAAAATGGAGGCTCTGCACCCATAGCACAGCGGTTACGGTGCTGGCCACATACACCAAGGCTAGGGGGTTCAAACCCAGCCCAGGCCAGCTAGACAACACTGACAACTGCAACAAAAAAATAGCCGAGTGTTCTGGCAGGTGCCTATAGTCCCAGATACTTGGGAGGCTGAGGCAAGAGAATCGCTTAAGCCCAAGAGTTTAAGGTTGCTGTGAGCTGTAATACCACAGCATTGTACCGAGGACAACATAGTGACACTCTGTCTCAAAAAAAAAACACACAAGGAAAGTGGAAGATATGTGTAAATAGAAAAGAGAAGGATGACTCAGTTTCTCATGTTCTATCTAGTGGCGGGGAAACAGAACAGTCAAGTCCTTAACTTTAAAAAATATATTAAGTACCAGATTCAAACACACACCCACACATGGATGCAGCCACAAACCCCTCCCCAGGATGCACGTCTACCCGTTCCCCACCCAGCACCCCACTGCCCTTCTTAAGGGAATATGTGTCTTGCGTCTGCGTGGGAAGGGCCAAGCCTTCCTCACCCTTGCCCCTTGTATTTCAGGCTTACTCTCAGGCACAGAGGAAAGGTGTTTGACCCAGACCCAACCATCCTCCTGGCCTCAGTGGTTGGCTCACTTCAGACAACCAGAAAACTCAGACCCAATACTGGGCATTTGATGTGAATGACTTGAAAGAGGCCCCCCTCTCTCTCCCAGAATGCGTGAAGCCAAGAGGACGCAGAGGTGGAGCCATGGCAGTAATCCCGGCTCTGTGAGAGAGAGCACAGTGACCAAGGGGGCCAGGAGGGCCTAAAATGAAGCCAGAATTGAGAGAAGAGAGACCACAACTGCTGACAGCATGAGAGCTCTGGATCCAGCCACTGTCTACACCAGGATCTATCCCAGGACTTTTCAGTAAAAGAACCAATACTTTTCTCCTTTTTCCTTGAACCTGTTGGAATTAAGGGGGTTTTTTTCATTTTCATTTTTGTTATTGTCATTTGAACCAACAGAATATTCACAGATAAACCATGACCCTGGCATCCTAATGATGACATAATACACAGAAATTCACTTGCTTAAATGCCCCTCATCAGTCATATGCCAAGTGCGTCCTTTTTACTCATATTTCTGATTCATTGTCTAAAAGGGGTTCAGCAGCCCTGTTAAATGGCACATGGTTTTAATATCATAAGAAATACACAACTTAGTAAGTATAAATTGGACATATCAAATAATAATAATGCTTTCATTTATCATTTTATCATTTTATCATTTATAAAATTATTAAATCATTTTATCATTTATAAAATTATTTTCACATATATATTTTTTAAATCCATAAAACAAGACTGAAAGAGATATCTTATTCACAGTTTGCAATTCTGATTCTAGAATTGCAAATAAAAGCCAATTAAGATCTTTAAACTACATTTCTTTTAATCATGTAGATCAAGAACTAACCAAATAAAAATAAGAATGAACCAAAATTTGCTAAAGTTGAGTTGGAGCTAAGACCTCATAGCTAGTGAGTGATAAGGGCCGGGTCTCTTTTATTCTTCATCATCTTCACATTCATTATTCTTTCATTACTCCACAAATAGTTTTTGTCTTGAAAAGCATAGAATTGCTTTTAAGTGAAAACAAGTCATAAGTAATCATTAAATTCCATCAAAGTAAGAGATTTAAGACTTTTCAAAATAGTATAATCTTACCTAAGTCAGCATCTTGAATTCCCATGTACAATTCAAGAAGGTCATCAATCCTTTCAATTGCCTTTGCTTCGGCTCCAGAAGGCTTTATCAAAGAAGAAAGAAACAGCATATTATGTTTTTATATTGACATCTCTGATTGTTGGGGCGTTCAGAGGGGGAAGCCTGATGGGCAGCGAGTTCAGCTCAGCTGTGTCCTTCACCAAATTTTAGTGGAAATAGATCTTCTAGAATGTGCTCTGTAACTAAATACAAAACAATACAGTAAATACTTATATTTAGTATCAGTGTTAAGTATTATGGACTCAAACAGAAAAGCCAGGAACACGGTCCTCAAGGAGCCAACAATCTGGAAGTGAAGACAGACATGAAAATAAATAATCATGTAGCAATTGTGAAAGGACAAAAGGTCCAGAAGCATCACAGGCAGGAAGCAAGTTCATATCTCTAGTTGTCAGGAAGATTTCAGAGAGAAGGGGACTTAGCAACTGGGTTTTCAAAGATGAACAGGAGCTAAGCTGGAGAGGGCACTTCAGTAGGAGGCAACAGAGGGACAAAGTCTATGTGAGGTCCCAGAGTTTGAGAGAAGGGGACACATGTCAGAGGGATGGCGAGAAGTGCTGGGTGGCTGTAGAACACCATGACAAAAATGACTGGATCTGAAGAGTCCCCTTGTGCCGTGGAGAGGGTTGTGGTCTTTACTATGCAGCCCAGTATGTCCAAACTTTGGATGGCTTCCCCTGATAGTTAAACATTTTAGAACATAATCCTAATTCTTTGTTTTAGTAAATTGTATTATCTTGTTTATAAATTATACACATGTATCACCATATTGACATATTGTATACATTATTGTTTTAAAAAAAGAAATCTTAAAAAGGAAATTTTAGGAGGATGAAATAATTTCTTCTTTTTTTTTTTTTTTTGGTAGACATTGGGGTCACACAGCCAGGCATGGTGGCTCACACCAGGGAACACTCTGGGAGGCTGAGGTGGGTGGATAGCTTGAGTTCAGAAGTTCGAGATCAGCCTGAGCAAAAGTGAGACCCTGTATCTACTAAAAATAGAAAAACTGAGGCAAGAAGATCTCTTGAGCCCAAGAGTTGAAGGTTGCTGTGAGCTATGACACCATGGCACTCTACCCAGGGCAACAGCTTGAGACTCTGT
>NW_003852405.1:28430203-28435942 GCF_000181295.1 Otolemur garnettii
TGGGGTCACACTATGTTGCCCCAGACTAGTCTCAAATTCCCACCCTTAAGAAACCCTCAACCTCAACCTCTTAAAATGCTGAGTTTACAGGTGTGAGCTACCATACCTGATCTGAAATAATATTTTAAAAATACTTTTTGTGTTATGTATTAATGGCACAAAAAAATAATTTTTTTGAGACAAAGTCTCACTCTGTTTCCCAGACTAGAGTGCTGTAACTTCATAGCTCACAGCAACCTAGCAACCTCAAACTCCTGGGCTAAAGCAATCCTCTTACCTCAGCCTGTCAAGTAGCTGGGACTACATGCCTGCACCACCACATCTGGCTAATTTTTCTATTTTTAGTAGAGCCAGGATCTCACTCTTGCTCAGGCTGGTCTCAAACTCCTGAGCTTAAGCAATCCACCTGCCTCAACCTCCCAAAGTGCCAGGATTTCAGGCATGTGCCACTGCTCATGGCCAGTGGCAGCAAAACATGTTTGTTCTTCCTAAAACTATTATTGAAAGTTTTGGTCAAAAACATGATTGCCTAAGTTTTATTATTCTTTTAAAATTTTGGTTTGGCATTTGGTAAATTCTGGTTCCAAGTTCAGTTTATTTCAAAATTTGGTTTTATATGGCTTCGTAGCTAAAAAGGAATTGCCAAAAGACGTTAAACATTCAACTATTCAAAATGCAGAATTCATGATTAATTCGATTATAAGAATTTCACATTCTATTAATACTGTTATGAGTGTATGTCACTTTGTAGTCTCAAAATTTATTAAAATCAAGCATTTTATAGCAAATAATATGTATTTTCTTGAGGATATTAGTACAGCTTTCTCACATTTTTATTTATACGAAGCCAGCCTTAAAAACAGTAACAGAGGCAACAGACTGCTCTGGCCTTCATTACGGTTATTTTGAACTGTCCGTGCAGAGCAGCAGGCCGTGAAGGAACGTAGGTATTACCCTCTGTATCTGTCCAGACATACTGTAAGTGCTGCCATGAGTGTCAGTGTCCTCATACACAAATGGCCACCAGTATTTCACCACTCAGATAGCTCCCAGAATGACAGAGTGAGACTTTGTCTCAAAAAAAATAAAAAAAGACACAGTCAGTCCATCAGCAAACCTTGCTTTTCTCAAGCTAAAGTGAATCCTTCATCCATTAATTAATTAAGCAATGATCTGAGTTCCTTTAACATATCAGGTCCTACTGTAGGGGCTGGGGATACAGCAGTGAGCAGGGCCTGTGAGCAAAGGGGCAGGAGACAGAAGCAAAGCTAAATCAATAAGGATCTCAGAGTCCTGTGGTGTTTAGTGCTTTGAAGAAAACAACGGGCCCAGGAGAGCAGGCAGTGGGAGGGATAGAGGAATCACAGCTCACACAGGACACTCAGTAAAGGCCTGGGAGGCAGGTGACTCGTGGGCAGAGACCTGACAAAGGCGACGGAGCAGCCCACACAGACGAGTGGGGGAAGCACTCAGGCTGAGAAGACAGCAGGGCAGAGACCCTGGGTAGGGATGTAACTACACCAGCTGGGGACAGTGAGGAGACCAGAGCAGGGGAAGCCAGGCCAGAGGGCTGGGAAGTGAGACCAGAGAAGAAATGAGGGGTCAGATCATGTTGGTCACTCTGCGGACTTCAGCTTTTATTCTGAAAGACAGAGGAAGCCACCCAGGGCTGTGACCAGGAAAGTGACATAATCTCCCCTGTATTGTGAAAGGAGGATTCTGGCTGCTGCTGAGCACGGGTGGAAAAAGGGCAAGGAGGAGCCCCAGGAGACCAAACAGGAGGTCACTGCCATGTCCAGGGGAGACAACAGTGCCTGGGCACGTGGTGGGGCAGAGGGGGTGAGTGTCGTTGGATTCTGGCCTCTTTTCAGGGAGATGCCCCGGGATCTGCTGATGGAGGGTGTGGGCAAGAAAGACCAAAGACATGTGCAGAAAGTTTCACCTGAGAGGAGCGTTCACACATGGAATCTCTCATTCTCAAACGCTCCTTAAGTATCTCTACTCATACATGTGGCTCTGAGCCAATTTCTTCTCAGCTTTGTAGACAGTCCAGATGGCTACAGGTTCTAGAAAAGCCATCTGCAGGCCACTGAAAATTTCTGTAGGTCACAGTCTCTTCTCCCACACTTGGTTCCTGTGACCCGCCTTAAACACTTCCAGTAATTTCCACATGGTTTAGATAAACAATGAACTATAAGTCCATGTTTTGATTAGAATGAATGGCATTTTATTTAACGTTGTGATTTTACCTTTATTTCCACCTCTAGTAAACATTTCCAAGCAGAATAGGAAGTAAATGAACGTAACATACCTTTTCTTCTATTTTTGCAGGTCCTTTTGACCTCAGGCGAAGAGATTTTTTTCTAGTAAATGTTCCTCCTGGCAACTTTTCTACTGATGACTTTCCAGGTTTTGACCTCAGTTGCATTTCTATAAACACACAATGAGTAGGGAAAGGTACATATATTCAGGAAGAAGCCCGAGAGATGCTGTGAAAACTCACTTACTTCTTACCACAAAGGTAGAGATCATTAGTGTAGAGATTTGATAAAACATTTGCCTCCTTATAGAATTTCCCAAAATAAAATAAATTCACCTGCGTCCATTATTCTCACGTGGGAGTCTGTACGAGACAGTTTCGACGACAAACAGGAAAGGGGATAAGCGAAAGATGCACTTGGGAAAGACTGAAAGTTACAAGGAAGAAAAATGGAACCATGGGTCATATTAGAAGGGTAAAGAAGGGTGAGTGACAACAAAGCAGCAGATCTGAGCACTCTGGGAGGCCAAGGCGGGTGGATAGCTTGAGGTCACAAGTTCGAGACCAGCCTAACCAAAAGCTAGACCCCATCTCTACTAAAAATAGAAGAACTGAGGCAAGAGGATGGCTTGAGCCCAAGAGGTGGAGGGTGCTGTGAGCTATGACACCACAGCACTCTACCCAGGGCAATAGCTTGAGAAAAAGAAAGAAAGAAAGCAGCAGTTTTCTTGCAGCTGACCTTCTCAAGGTCACAAAAAAAGGGAAAGAATCATGTCTTGAAAGAAGAGAGGAACAGAGGCCTTATTATTTAAGGACCTACACTCTACTTGATGTTTTATGTACAAACTCCCATTTAATACATAGCAACCTGCAAGGCATGTTTTGCAGATAAGGGGCTTGAACTCAGTAAAAAGAGAGGCTGGGACTTAAAACCAGGTCTTGTGGATACAGACCACATTCCAACGTCTATATGTTTTCCTCAACAACACTCCATCCCACATCTCTTGGAAGCACAATCGATAAAATCCCCCTAAGCAAAAACCTATAAACGGTGGCCGAGGAACTGTGGGAACACCCAAGTGCTTATCCTGGTGACCAAATAGATTCTCAGGACAGATTCTCAGAGACAGCAGCGGCCATGCCAGTGACACCATGTCCTATCTGAAGGAAGAAAGGATTCTCATGTGCTCACCAAAGAGTTTCAAAAAGAGCCCAAAGAAAAAGAGTTAAGTCTTTCTGTCATCAGCACCGCCTGGGATTCTGTACTGCCCAGCAACCTGCGTGCTGCCAGCCCAGAGTCATGTACGTCCCTGAAGTGGTGAAACAGCCTCAGCTCAGTACTAACCTGAAGATAAGCAGCCCCCTCATACACACAGCCGTCCCACTGAGAGCTCACCAAGCAACCTTCTGTACAATTTGTCTTCCCACATAAATTTCCTTTTTTGTTGGTGGTGGTGGTGGTTTGGTTTGGTTTGGTTTGGTTTTTTGAAGCAGAGTCTCACATTCTGTTGCCCTGGGTAGAGTGCCGTGGTGTCATAGCTCATGGTAACCTAAAACTTTTGAGCTTGAGCAATCTTCTTGCCTCAGCCTCCTGGGTAGCTAGGAGACTATAGGCACATGCCACTATGCCCAGCTAGCTTTTATATTTTTAGTAGAGACGGGGTCTTGCTCTTGCTCAGGCTGGTCCTGAACTCCTGAGCCTCCCAGAGTTCTGGGATTGCAGGTGTAAGCCACCATACCCTGCCCCAGGTAAATTTCCTACAGGACAGGAAATGAATAGCTCATCTAACACCTGTGTCTTGGCCACCACCACACACACCTTTCTAACTGGAAAGTAATATATTGGACTCCTGACTTACCCACAAGTGTCTCTAGTAAGTTTGCTGAGTATGAGAGCCCTGAAGAAAGGAACAACTCTGAATGCATGCGGGGAGGGGAGAAGGATTCTAAGATTTATACAGCTAAGGACTCGGTCTCTGGAAAGTAGGGGCTTCACAAAGGCAGTGTCATCCTGCCTGAGAAGCCAGCTGGCCTCTCCCGACCACCTCTGTATCTTATCTTGCTCCTACCCACTACTACAGTAGCAGGTATAAGTGAAACATATGTAGCATGGACCAGTTTTTGTTTGTTGGTTTGTTTTTTGAGACAGAGCCTCAAGCTGTCACCATGGGTAGAGGGCTGTGGCATCACAGCTCACAGCAACCTCCAACTCCTGGGCTCAAGCGATTCTCCTGCCTCCGCCTCCCAAGTAGCTGAAATTACAGGCACCTGCCACAATGCCCGGCTAATTTTTGGTTGCAGCCCTTATCATTGTTTGGCAGCCGGGGCTAGATTCAAACCCACCAACTCAGGTGTATGTGGCTGGCGCCTTAGCTGCTTGAGCCACAGGTGCCGAGCCAGATCAGTTTTATTAATAAACTTTATTTGTTAAAGCCGTTTCAGGTTCACAGAAAAACGCAACATAAAGTACAGCCCTGTCCCCACATGCACACAGCCTGCCACATCATCAAGCCCCCACACCTCAGGGGCTCATCAGTGACAGTGATTAACCTGCACTGACTCTTCATTATTACCCAAAGTCCAGTTTACATCAGGGCTCCCTGCCGGTGTTGAATGTTCTCATGGGTCTGAGGACATGTATAATACTATCTACCCACCGTGGTACTATCACACAGAATCATGTTACTGCCTAAAAATCCTCTGTAATCCACCGATTCATCCCAGATGTTTTCAACATTATTAGGCCTATGTATTTGCCAAGCCATCTTCTCAAAAGTGGCGTCTCAAGAACAACCACTTGGTGGCACCAAAGCCAAAGGTAACTTTTAAGGTCTGGCTGAGCCCCGCCTCCAAAAAGCCGGTTTTAACCCTTAAGAAAACAGAAGCCGCGTTGCTCTGTGACCCGGTAATGTAAGTAAGGAAATCAACTGGTTTATACATAAACACAGGCAGGATAGTCCTGTTCACCCACGGAGGTAAGAAAACAGGTTTAGTGTATTTGAAATATTTTGAAAATCCGGAGTAGTTACAGTCCAGCCTACTTTGGGGGTGCTGGCCTGTCGAAGCGTGTCTGAGCAACCAGGCCAAACCTAAATCAGTCATTTCACGGGAATAGGTCTGCCTGAGACCTCTCCTGGGGAAGAATTACAACAGGGACGTGGTTTCCACAGTAGACCCCGCTGATCAGCCTGCAGCCGCTGATTCACTAGGACCCCCACCAAGCCCACTGCTGCCGTTGGTCACCAGGGCTCGGGGACACTCAGCCTGTGGGTGCCCAGCTGCTCTCATGGTGCCACATCCCCTAGAAGGCGTCACGTCTGCTCCCAAACCTTTCTGTGGCAACAGTCTCTGTCACTCTAATTACATGTTTCAAAGGAACAAGAGCTGGCTCCGTGCCTGTGGCTCAAGCGGCTAAGGCGCCAGCCACATACACCTGAGCTGGCAGGTTCAAATCCAGCCCAGGCCTGCCAAACAACAAT
>NW_003852405.1:28436182-28459683 GCF_000181295.1 Otolemur garnettii
TGTAAACTAGGTTGACTGCTTTGCAAAGACTTCATGAGGGTGAGTGACAAAAATAAATAATAAATAAAATTACGTATAGGCAAGATGACTCTAGCAGATTAGAAAAAATATATTTAAACATTCTTCATTTCATATATCTGGGGTTTTCAATGAAATAAAATCTATAATTATGCATAAAGTTGTGATTACACAAGAAAGACTTCACAGAACTCTGTGACTTCTACTCAAAGAAAAGGTTTTTACATTAAGAGTGTTGTATATTTTTCAATCTTCCTGATTTCCTAGAAGTGGTTAAAAAAAAAAAGTGTTTTTTAGAAATGTGTATTTCTGATCAGGTGCTCTGGGTGGCTCATGCCTGTAATCCTAGTATTCTGGGAGGCCGAGACACGAGGATCACTTGAGGTCAGGAGTTCAAGACCAGCCTGAGCAAGACCAAGACCCCGCCTCTTCTAAAAATGGAAAATTAGCCAGGCCCTGTAGCAGCACCCATAGTCCCGACACTTGGGAGGCTGAGCCAGGAGTCTGAGGATGCTGTGAGGGAGGCTGAGGCTACGGCACTCTAGTCTGGGCAATGCAGTGAGACTTGGTCTCAAAAAACCAATAATTAAAATAAAACAAAAATGTATATTTCTGTTTTAAATTAAAATGTGTATTTTTTCTTTTCAGTTAAAGGGGGTGTATCATTCTTTATTACACACCCTTTAACTGAAAAAAAATTTTTTTTTGAAACAAGGTCTTAACTATTGTCTGGGCTAGAGTGCAGTGGTATAATCATACCTCACAGCAACCTCAAAGCCCTGGGTTCAAGCAGTACTCTGACCTCCCTCAACTTCCCAAGTAGCTGGGACTACAAGTATGTGCCACCATGTCTGGCTAATTTTTCTATTTGTTTTGTAGACAAAGTCTCACTAGGTTTCTCAGGTTAGTCTCAAACTCCTGGCCTCAAGTAATCCTCCCACCTTGGCCTCCCCCAGTGCAGGTGTGAGCCATCGTGCCCAGCCTAACTGACATTTTTCAATAAACAGGTCAGTCCCCCAGTCTCTGCTATACGGCCAAGCTCAGGAAGAGAGATGGGGAAATGGAGAAGGCAGAAAAGTGTCTGCCCCACCCCAAAGCCTGTGCCTGAGTCCCAGGGAGAGAGCAGGTGCTGACGGAAATCACAAGCACTGTTTTCAGCAGGGACGCACACAGCAAGGCTGCAGATCCTCAGCTAACGAAGGGTGACACACTGGGGTGCCTAGGTGGTCTCCCCACTTCCTCACAGAACAAGGCCTTGTTACGCTCTCATGAGGGACCTCGATGGCCTGGAGCTTCACATCAGAGCTCGGGCAGGGACCACAATTTCAACATGACGTGGACACAGATGGGACACAGCTGCCTCCAAGTTGCTCAGCAAATAAGAGACAGTCCAAAGATGGCAGGAGGGAAGAATGGAATGGTCAGGATGCAGAGACGGCCAGCAGGGGGCCTGACAGGACCAGCCTGCTTCTGGGGACAAGTGGAAACCTTGGAAATATCTAGAAATAGTTGGAAATAGGTACAAGGCAGTGAGCTGAGGGCCTTTGTGAAAAGGAGGGGAGAGAAAAAAATCATCAGTGACGTTTTGGTCACAGAAAGGAAGCAAGCCAACCCCTTTCCCTTCAAAACTGTGAGAAAAAGATTGTTTTAATATTTCCTGTTATGTTTCAGCTGAAAGTAAGACTTTTTAATTTTCCTGACTTCTCAAAAACATTATCTGGTCCTTTTAAAACATCTTGCAAGGACTTTACTACTGAGATCTCATCATCTCCATCTTCACACTCACATCAAATGTGGGATCATGATGCCGTTGAGCAAAGTTCTCAGCGGCGTTCTGATCATTTATATCTAATGGCTTACCTAAGAGAAATGTTCTTTTTTGTTGTTGTTGAGACAGAGCCTCTCTCTGTTGCCCTGGGTAGGGCACCATGGCATCATAGCTCACAGCAACCTCAAACTCTTGGGCTCAAGTGATCTTCCTAACTCAGCCTCCCAAGTAGCTGGGACAGGCACCTGCCACAATGCCTGGCTAGTTTTTTCTTAGTAGAGATGGGGTCTTGCTCTTCCTCAAGCTAGTCTTGAACTCCTGAACCCAAACAATCCACCCACCTCAGCCTCCCAGGGTGCTAGGATTATAGGCATGAGCCACTGTGCCCCACCAAAGAGAAATTATCTTGACTGAATCTATATTGTTATCCAGCATCAAAGAGTGTGTACTTCAGGCTCCACGCCTATGGCGCCTCATTTCTAATTATAGCATCATTGTTATCACAGGCTCCGAGGATAGAAATCTGGGAAGTGGCCTGGTGCTCTTCAGCCTTCTCCTGTCCACTTTAGCTGAGTGTCATCAGTCTCCCTCCTGCCCCTACTTTCCCCTGCCACACTGCCCAGGCTTTTCTCTGTCCTGTGATTTCCCACTGCTGCCCCCACTCGCAGCACTGACCATTTCTTCCTAAATTGTTGCAACATCCTCTCCCTTGGTTTCCCCTCTGGCCTCCCAGGCTTACTTCCCCCAAATCTGTTTCATCACGTCATTCTTTTGTTACAGTGTCTGAATTGTTCCTCATTCCCTCTACAACAAGCTCAGGCTCCCCCTGGTTTACAGAGCTCTTCACACGGCCCTGAGCTGACTGAGCAGCCTCATTTGCTACAATCTACAAGGCGAGGTTCTTCCCTGCCCTGGACACCTCTTGCAGGAAACCCTCCTTTCCTGGTCTGCACTTTCCTTCCCATCCTCCAAGGCCAAGTTCAAGGATGATCTTTTCCAGGAATCTTTCTCTCCTAGTCCTAGTGCCTCTCTCAACACCCATCTAAATTTCTGTGGTGACTTTTAAATTTTACTCCATGATTCTACAAGAAAGAAATGAATTTGACTTTGAACCACATTGTCACCTCTGTGCCATAGGTTTGGTGATAAACTCAGTCTTGGGGTTGGTTTGTTTTATTTTGTTTTTTGAGACAGAGTCTCACTATGTCTCCCTCAGTAGAGTGCTGTGGCATCACAGCTCACAGCAACCTCTAACTCTTGGGCTTAAGCAATTCTCTTGCCTCAGCCTCCCAAGTAGCTGGGATTACAGGTACCCGCCACAATACCTGGCTATTTTTTTGCTGTAGTTATCATTATTGTTTAGCTGGCCTGGGCTGGGTTTGAACCCAGCAGCCTAGGTTTATGTTATCACAGACTCCTAGAATAGAAATCTGGGGAGTGGCGTGGTACTCCTGAGCCAGGGTTGATGTGGTAGCACTCTAACCACTGTGCTACAGGCGCTGAGCCTCAGTCTTGGTTTTGATTTCCCTCCTGGGATCCAGAGGGCTGATGGTACCAGCTCATCACAGGCCATCTGAAGGTTCTCTGTCCAAATCGGTGTGTTCACTTACAGCCAAACCCAAGGGGCAGAAGGTCTTTCAACTTAGCAAGGCCACAGCAGTTAAAGCTCAAATGTCCCTGTGCCCTTTTATCAGACATCCTGTCACTGATCAAAAGAATGGGACACTGGTCCCTGATACTGGCGGGACCTGCCTTAACCCATCTGCCCCATGGTTTTCTCTCTTGGGGGAAGTCGCTTTCCAGTCTTACCACTTCCCCCTGCCCTGTTACTAAGTTTTAGAACCTCCCCCAGTAAAGCTCCCGGCTGAGTTGTACTTGGTATAAATCTGCATTACAGCACATGTCATAGTTGACATCATATTCAAGAGGCAGTAACACATTAATGTTAGGGGCACAAGCCCCAGGAGCATACGGGCCTGGAGTGCTGTGCTCGCCCTTCTGGTCCACTGCTAGGAGGCTTAAGGAGTTATTTCACTGCCCAAAGCCTTGGTGTACTCACCAGGAAAGCCTCACAGGAATGGCCTGAGAATTAAATCAGGCCCAGCAGCAGTTCTAATAGCAACAGCTTACACTTACCTAGCACCGTGTCTGGCTAAGTACCTTAGGTGAATTAATTCATTTCTCTTTTTTTCTTTTCTTTTCTTTTTTCTTGAGACAGAGCCTCACTCTGCTGCCCAGACTAGACTGCCCTGGTGTCAGCCTAGCTCACTGCAACTTGAAACTCCTGAGCTCAAGTCATCCTCCTGCCTCAGCCTCCCCAGTAGACCGGAGTACAGGTACCCACCACCACACACTGCTAACTTTCTATTCTTAGTATAGAGATGGGGTTTGCTCTTAGGCTGGTCTCAAACTCCTGAGCTCAAGTCATCCACCTGCCTTGGCCTCCCAGAGTGTTAGGATTACACCTGTGAGCCACCACTCCCAGCTATATTAACTCTGCGTCCTCACAATATGAACAAGTAAACAGGCATAAAGGCATTAACTTGAAGGGGTCCTCAAACTTTTTAAACAGGGGGCCAGTTCACTGTCCCTCAGACCGTTGGAGGGCCAGACTATAGTTTAAAAGGACAGGAAATGGATAAGCAGGACAGGCAATGGCAGCAAAAACACCTGGCGGGCTGGATAAACGTCCTCAGCAGCCCGCATGTGGTCCACGGGCCATAGTTTGAGGACACCTGGGCCACACACCATCACTACACGGCCAGTAAGAAGCACAGAAAGGAATGAATCCCCAGCGGATTGGCTCAGCATCTACTCTCGTTATCCCTCCGCCACGTTGCTTTCAACAATCATAGCTAATTCTTGTCAATAGTGTTACTGGATTCTTAATGTATCCACCTGCCTATGTAAAGCCTAAGTTCCCTGAGGCCTGCAACACACTGGTCAGCTGTAACAGCTGTCAGGGAGCTGCCCCTGGGCTGACCGCGGCTGCAGCCTCCCAGCTCTCAAGCTCTCACTGGGGCAAACGGCTTCACCTGTGAGGACAGTGGTCAGGACTATATTATTTCCTACTTAGAAGGGACTCAGGGAAGCAAATAACAGCCACTATTATGAAATAATGACATATTTCATTATTTGATATGAGTTATGATAGCCTCTGACCTTCTAGAATCTGGAACAGTGCCAGAGCTCTCAACACACACTAATCACCAACTTCCTGCCTTCTTTCTCCTAGTTCATGTGGGTTTACGGTGTTTCTAAAATTACTCCCTAAAGAAAAGGGCAACATCTTAATAATAGTAGTAATAACAATAGCTAACTTTTACTGAAGACTTACTGTGCACCAGGGACTGTTCTATGATTAGTTTTCACATGTTTAATTATTTAATCCTCACAAGAGCCCAATGTGGTACACACATCTTCCTTCACTAAGAGGAAACCAAGGCGCAGAAAGGTTAAAGACCTCACTCCGTGTCACACATCACACAGCCGGTACCTGGCAGAGCCTAACACCTAACTACTGCCCTTTGTTGTCTGTTTTTATAACTTTTCATATTCCCTGTAACATTTTCTAGAATTCAGTAAATAAGAAAAGGTTTCAAAGCATTTGTTGATTGAATTTTTTCTCAGAAATAGAATGAATGATAACAAAATTTTGAGATGTCCATCCAAAAAGTCAAAGTCTAAAAGCCACAGTTTGTGTCTTAACATTAAACAGGCTCAGCCTTTGAAGTGAGCGTAGCAGTTAAGCTGACTCACGAAGATGAGGTCCCACTTTGCCAGCTGTGAATGACTCAAAGGACTGAGACATACTTCACATGCTTAACATCCTATTCTGATGGACACATAGTGCAGAAATGATGCCACTGAAAGAAGATGGAACCCAGGGATCTGCTACAAATCACACCCCACAACCAAGATTCTAAGTGATTAGAGGGGGAGCCTGTTCTTTCAATTCCCTTTCTGATTTTAAGAACAGAAATATCCAGGCATCCATCCATAACCTCTTTCCATAAAGAGTGAGAATCATGAATCAGAGAAACACTCCAGGATAAATGCAGTTGAGACTCATGTAACTAAAACTGAATCAAAGCTTCATAGATACAGTATGTATTATTCTGCGAGTAAAAGACCTTATAGGAAAAGAAACCAGTTGGTCATGTCTTGTGTGAGTCACTTAAATGGACAAGTGGGTTTTCACGACCTTGGGAATATTTAGGTTTACAGGGCACATGTGGTGGGGCTGAGCTCATTGTGAAGACATGTTCGTTTTCATTGGCAAAAAGGGAAAAGAAGTGAGCCAGGCCCTTAAAAAAATGCCACTAGAGACATTCCAGCCGATCCTCGATAAGGACGGGAAATGCTGCCATCAGCTCATGGCTGGAAGAAGGAAACTTGGATCAGAGAGCAGCTGACCAGGAGACACCACGTTAGGTGTGGGAACCATTTCCCATTAAACTACACATTTCAACAAGGGAGTCAGTTCAACCAGTGGTTTTCAATTTTTTTTGCTGTGACTCACAGTAGGAAACATATACATTGTATCATGATCCATAAATGTGCACAAACATATATAAGAACTGACACATGGGTGTTTGTAACTGATACATGCTTGCCTTTCTTAGGTACAAAGTACTGTGATGGTTCGGTCCTATTCTACTTGGTGTTCTAAACACACTGGTTGAGATAAACAGTGTTTTAGATTCTGACCGGCACTGAGAGTCTGAGGGTACATTTCACAACAGCCTTTATTCCTCCCCCACAGCCCCACAGCTAACTCGGGGGAGCTGCTAGGGAGCATCTGCTCTGAGACAAGTGACTTGATCTTGATACTTGGATAGACCAAGCTGCCTCCTCCACGACTGGCCATTCCTCACTATGCTGGCCCCTCCTCCTCTTTGTGTCCCTTAAATGCTGGTGTGTCCCTCAGCAGCTGTGTCTGATCCCTTTACCACCCTGAGTGAGTTTACTTCCACAGCTTCCCTGAGTGAAGGACAATTGCTCATAAACCCCATTCACTGGGCTCCAATTCTCAGCCCTCATCTATCCCTTATATCTCCCCCACTGAACTCTCCCAAAGATTTCAAACTCATTAGGTCCAAAATTGTATTTATAATCTCTCTTCCCTGTCTCCTCACTGAAACCTATTTATTTTCCAGATTTCCTTGTCTCAAGAATGGCACCATACTCACCCAAGACCCAACCTGGAGGTCATCACTTGCAATCTCTCCTTTCTTCATCTCTACATCCCACAGGTTACAATTCAACCTTCTTAATGGTGCATTCAGTGGTATGCGGGGAAACATTTAATACCACCCCCCACACACACAGAGCACTGACTTGCAGGGCTTATTGATTCCTATGATATGAATATCCACCATAGCCGATTTCAGCCTGATGTCACTGACGGGGGAGTCAGGAAGAGACGTGTACAACACCTCCAGCACATACCATCTACTCCTCAGAACCACTACTCCCGTCATGCCTCCTCTATGCCTTCATTCATCTTCTTGCTCTTAGCTAACACAACAGAATGTCTACAATCCCCTGAACTCATGTCACATTACACTCCTTTCTCTGCCACAGTGTCCAAAATACCTAAAATCAAGAGTCACCATGTTACTCCCCCCACCTAAACCCTTTCATTGGTCCTCACTGCCCATGTGACCTTCATAGACAAGGCCCTGATAACGTGGTCCCTGCTGACTTGCACCTGTCAGCACCACCCCTTAACCTCGACTCCAACAACAAAGGCATGCCTGGTGGTCCCAAACATGATGCTGTCCTGTACTTCTGTACCTTTACTCATTCTGTCCCCACTCCACAACCTTCCCCAATTTGTCCATGGTGACCAAGGGCAAGTCTGGGATGATTCCACTCAAGATATTTTCACACTGATGAACACAAGGCCTGGCTTGTTAAAATACTGCTGTGTGGTAAGAGAGACGCTGGCACATTCTTGTAAATGAGATGGCCCTGGGGGGTTGAACAACACTTGGAATACAGCTGCCTTGGCTAAAACCAAGCCAGGACAGATGTCACAGCAAACTGGAAATAATTTCATACCATCCCCTGGTACTAATTTCAAAATATCAATGGAGGAAAAGTACTGGGGAAAGTAGTCTTAAAAATAGACGAGGTAACTTCTTTAAATACCAATTCTGTATGTAATTAAAACTTTTAGTGCAGAGGCCTGTGCACAACAGTTTATTAGAGTTTAAAGTGCTCAGTGAAAACCTGACTGCTCAGCCAAATGGAAACACGGCAAGGGCTGCTCACAGAGGCTGGACAGCACGTCAGACCCGTCACTAGTCCCCAGAGGTCATAACTCTGAACGCCGGTTTGGAAAATGTCCTACAATGCAACATTTTTCTTTTCTTTCTTCCTTCGATAGTTGTTCTCCTTATAAATAGCACCATGGACCATTTTCAATGTTCTTAACTAACAGGCTAGATGAGAAGATATACTAAAAGCTCAAGTCACCACATCACAGTGCTCATTACCCTGAGAAACGTAACCCAGGGAAGGGGGACATTGTTCCCACACACACACTTACCAGATGCCTTCTTAGGTTCTATTAACTTCATGGTAAAGTATTCCCATTTTTTCAATTCCTTGAACTTCTGAGCAACAGCATAGTGACGCCAGCCAACAACACTTTCTCCATTTATAGATTCAATATGATCCCCCACACAAATGGTTTGGACTAAGTAAATAATGCCACCATCTCTAATTCTCTGAAAAGAAAATTAATGACAACATAATACAAAAAACGTTATGCAACATTATTGTTCATGCTTTTGAGGCGTTACAGACAACGTACTGACCTGTTAACAATTCAGTTTAATGTTTAATCAGAGATCAAAGACAAAGCAACAAAGCACGGCCACCACCTTCCTCCAACCCTCCTCATCTTCCTCATCACTCAGAATCCACCGCCTCTGGGAAGCTTTTCCTGAAGTCCCCCAACCCACTCCCACTCCCCACTAAAATGGGGAAGGCGCCACTCTCACCTCCTACAGTATCTTTTGTTACATACGCTGAACCCGAGGCTGGGCACTTTCCACTCACTGCTTCCCGGAATCCTAACACCCTTTATGAGACTCTCCTGTCATAGATCAGGAAGACTGAGGCGTGGGAAGATCAAGTCAGATTCCACAGAGCTCAGTGCACCTGTCCATTTACTCTTCAGCCTCTGTTACAAAAATGCAATATCCCTGAGGACAGAGATGGTCTTATTCACCAGTTTACCCTGGGCCTAGCACAATGGCACACAGAGCAGTCCCTCCATAAATGACTGTTGAAACATTTCAATGTGAAGCCCATTACATAAGAATAGCTTGAGCTTTGTCAATTGGCTACATTTAATTATAAACGCAAACACTCAAAAATGGTATAATCTTAGCTAGGAAGGTGGATAACTAACAAGAAACAAGTAGGATTCCCATTTTGGAAGTCAGTATGGCTGATTTTATGTGATTGTTTTCCATGTATGTATTTTAGATGAGGAGACATAGGACCCAAGGGAAAACTTCAACTTATTCTTTCTTAAATCTATCTTACTTCTCGATAATACATCTGTGGTATAAGGGTCTCAAATGAGATCTAAGATGGCACCAAGAATTTCTGAAAGAATCGCAGCACCCTGGGAGGCAGAGGTGGGCCAATTGCTTCAGTTCAGGAGTTTGAGACCAGCTTGAGCAACAGTGAGACCCCGTCTCTAAAAATAGCTGGGCATTGTGGCAGGCACCTGTTGTCTCAGCTACTTGAGAGACTGAGGCAAGAGGATTCCTGAAGCCCAAGAATTTGAGGTTGTTGTGAGTTATGACACCACAGCACTCAACCCCAGGGTGAGAGTGAGATTCTGGAGGGGTGGGAGAGAGAAGGGGAGAAAAACAAACAAAATTAATATTAGACATTGCTGTTATATAACAAATGCACGTGTATGCCCCATCCTTGCCAGGTGGAAGTCTAATGTCTTCTGAATCAGCAGAGAGATTGACCACTGGGTCCAAAAAAAAAGAAAACTGAACACAGGATGTAGCCCCAACATCTCCATCACATTAACATCTGGAGGTGGGGGGGGGGGACTATGAAACACTGACCTAGGAAGGTTGAGCATTTTTCATTTTTAAATTACTATATACCAGGATGGCGTCTGTGGCTCAGTGAGTAGGGCACCAGCCCCATATACTGAGGGTGGCAGGTTTGAACCTAGCCCCGGCCAAACTGCAATGACAACAACAAAAACAGCTGGGCATTGTGGTGAGCACCTATAGACTGAGGCAAGAGAATCATCTAAGCCGAAAAGCTGGAGATTTCTATGAGCTGTGATGCCACAGCACTCTACTGAGGGCAACAAAATGAGACTCTGTCTAAAACAATAATAAATAAATAAATAAATTACTATATACCAAACCTCAAAATAGATTTCTTTATTACCCCCAAATTTTAAGAATAATTGTGGCCAATGGTACTTTGCAGCAAGTGTTAACATACTGTATCCAAATGATACGATAACATCAATTTAAACAGAGCTCACTATTTATCATTGCAAATAGTTAATATAAAGTAAAGAACCCAGAAATTTCATGATCTACTTGACACTGTGTGAGTAGAAACCCACACTGGCCTGATATAGTGAACAGAAGCAAACAGTGGTAACCACAACACACCACTCAGTACAACTAGGGCTTCTAAACTGTCACAGGAAAACAAACAGAATGAAATGAATGACTGGAGTTCAAAGAAGGAAAAAACAGTTAAATATTCTGTTACGTAACCAGTCTTAAACCATTAGAGAATTTGAAAATCTATATTTAACTGACTTTATTCTTAACTTTTATTCTAAATTATCTCCTGATATATCAGGAGCTTATTTGTTTACTCTGTCAGACATACCATGTGAATTTCAGTGTCCCACTACATGTCATTTTTAGTTTTTAAAGACATATTATTATAATTTTATTAAAAATTAACAATATGTAAAAATTAAATGAAAGACTTTAAAGACACATATGAATCTTACCAGTGAATTAGAGGTCAGAGAAACAAAAATCTAAGGTTGCCCTGCCCAGGAGCAAGAACAAAGATCCACAGAAGAGCACCCAGACAGGGAAAGAAGGCAGTTCCCAGGAATCAGAGGGGACAGCAGAACATAAATCCAGTTTTGCCCAGAGAAAAGTCAGAGCGTATGTAATCAACAGAAGCAGGAGAGAAGGATCTGGGATGAAGAGACAGGAAAACCAACCAGAGAAACTTAGAGATGACCACCCAAAGGTGAACTGGATACAGAAGCAAAGTTGGAGACACTGATCACATGTTTTATGAGCCTCTTAAGTGAGTAAAGAAACAGGTAGCAGTGGAGACAAGTGTCTGAACTCTAATGTACACTGATAATCATGTAAGAACTTGATAGAGATTAACAACATTGCTAAAAGTGCTGCTCAGACCCAAAGGGCTAAGGAAAAAGAGGCATCGATGCTATTTCCTGAGTTACCTATCCTGTGACACTTAGGAACTTTCCCTCATCTGCCTTTGGAGTTTGATGCTGCAAAATGTTTATTGGTTTCTTTTTGGAAGATAGAATCTACAATATTATTAAACATAGAGGTTTCCAACCATTTTAGATTTTTATAATATCTTCCACTGTGTTCATCCCATATTCAGAAAAATTTGCCTCCTCATCACAGGTACCAACCAAGTGGGGTTGTGTCCCACCCTCCCCAAAATCTTAAGCACCAGACTCAAGGCAGTTTGGGCTAAGTGTCCTGCTGCCATGCTCAGCTGCTTTAGGATCTGGGCTGGTCCTTCCTACACTGCTCCAAAATATTGCTTGTAATAACAAACAATCATAATACAATTACAAATATTTATCTCATCTAGTCCTTATGGTAAGCCTAGGAAAGAAATATTTCTTACTACATTTAATGAATGAATAAAGGAGAACACAGTGATTACATGGCTCATCCCAGAGAACAGTGAAACAGACCTGGGTACCAAACAGAGGTGCCATAATTATAAAAATTAAAAAGTTTAGAAAGAGGGCAGGGCCTTTGGCTCAAAGGAGTAGGGCACCAGCCCCATATGCCGAAGGTGGTGGGTTTGAACGCAGCCCCAGCCAAAAACTGAAAAAAAAAAAAAAAAAGTTTAGAAAAAAAATAATATCAGGTTGTAGAATGCAAATTCTTCTGACCACAAGTGCTGAGTTTTGGGTTACAAATGTCCAAAATGATTCATCGCTTTTGAACTATGAAATGTTTTTGACAACCCCTGTCTCTTCCCGTTCCATCACCCAACTTCTACTAAAGCTGTTTCTCACCAATGTCATGGTCTCCAGAGCTCACAAATTACCTGTTTTCTCAAATCATCACTTCTCTTCTAGTTTTATAGGGCTCCACTCATTCCCTCCCTTCCATCCTAAATCCTCTGTCCCCTTGACTTCCTATATTCCCAGCCTTGCTGATTCTTAACTTAGTCAACTGAATAAGCAAAGAATTGGAAATATATGAATACTGTATTTACCTGAATGATCACTCTAGAAGTGACAAATTTGGTTCCACTAAACTAAAATTATGGCTAATCATAAAGATCTTTGAGTGACTCCAACTTGCCAGACTCCCAGATGCTAAATCTATGATGTGCAAGTAAGGTAACAGGACACTTTCATAATGTCAAAGAATCTTCCCACAATTACTCATTAATTATAAATAAAAATATAATAAGGATGCAGCAAAAAAGACTAGGGGACATTATTTTAAACATGTGATAAAAATTAACATCACAGGGCGGTGCCTATGGCTCAGTGAGTAGGATGCCGGCCCCATATACCAAGGGTAGCAGGTTGAAACCCAGCCCCAGCCAAAGTGCAACAAAAAATAGCCACGTGTGTGGGCGTCTGTAGTCCTAGCTACTCAGGAGGCTGAGGCAAGAGAATCTCCTGAGCCCAAGAGCTGGAGGTTGCTGTGAGCTGTGATGCTACAGCACTCTACCAAGGGTGACAAACTGAGACTCTGTCTCTAAAAAAAAAAAAAAGTAACATCACAAATAATAGTATGAACAAACATCTCACCAATTTTGATGTGGTACACTGAGACAGACCCCAAAACACATAACCTGTTTCTCAACATGAGGAAATATCAGAAAAATCCAAATTAAGGGACATGCTTTCTAAACTAAAGTGAATTAAAGAGTGAAATAGATGATCCTGCCCCAGGGTAAATAAAGGACACTGTTAGGACAGCTGACAACTGCAGTGGGGACCATAGGTGAAAAGTGTTTTATCAGTGTTAGACTTTCTGAACTTCATAACTGCAGTTATATATAGGAGAATATCCTTGTTCTTAATACTGTTTCCCCAAAAATAAGACACTGTCTTATATTTACTTTTTCTCAAGAAGACACACTAGGACTTATTTTCAGGGGATGTCTCTGCACCAAAATGCATGGCATGGCTATGCAGCATATCTGGCTATGCTGCATATCTATGCACGCCCATCACTAGGTCTTATTATCGGGGTAGGGCTTATATTTCACAAATGTATAGAATCCTTCTAGGGCTTATTTTGGGGGTAAGTCTTATTTTGGGGGAAACACAGTAAGTACACTCTGAAGTATTAAAGGGCAAGGGTGTGTGTGCGTGTATGTGCGTGTGTGTGTGTGTGTATACACATGAGAAACAGAACAATAAAGCAATGCAGCAAGTGGTAGACAGGAGATTTGGGGAAATGATGTGTACCAGTTCTTTGTATTCTTCAATTTCCCTAATTTGTATAACATTTTGTCACCCATGCACACACGTGACAGGCATCTAAACTGAACTCTGTTCACGGTGTAGATTATGCTTCACTTTCTCCTCTGCTGCCGTGTCCTGTGTCTCCACAAGGCCCATGACGAGTACTCTGAGGCAGGGAAATGCTTGATGAGTCATTAAAAAAAAAAATAGACGTATAAGCTTTGAATGAATGTCAGAGGCTAAGACCTAAAAATCTGCACATATTTGCAAAACTTCCAAGTCCTCTCTGCTGTGTGTACCTCGTGTCCTGAGCCTCCCTCAGATAATCCCTCATGACTTTCCCAATTCACAGATTTTCCATCTGGCCACTCAGTCAACCTTCAGCCCAGTCACATCCTTCACAGAGCTAAAAATAGCCCTTCTATCAAGTGGGAAGTTCAAGCACCACTTACAGTGAAGATGATAACTTCCTAAGACCTTTTTAGATGACAAAGCATCAGCAAATCAGGATTTCAACAAAACAAAGGCATAAAACATGCCCTGTTGTGTGACATCGGTCATTAATTCTTAGCCCAGGGAATGGAAATGCCAGCTCTGAAGTTAAACCTTTGGATCGACTCTTGAATTGTCTAGTTGTATGACTTTGGGCGAGCTACTTAACCTTCCTGATTCTTGCAGGGCTAAGCTTAGGAAATTGGAACATTCACATAAATAACAGTAACATTCCCATCCTGCATCTACATCAATAGAATAGAGGTTACAAGTAGCACCAACCATGGATGAATCTCACAGACATCATGTTAAGTAAAAGAAGCCAGAAATGGTAGAGTAAGTGACATGTGATGACATGAAGTTCAAGAACAAGCAAATGGTAACACAGGTCAGAATGTGGGAGAGTATTGACCCAGAAGGGGCATAAGGAAGCCTTCTGGGTAGCAAAAATGCAATTTCCCTTGATCTGGGTGACAGTCATACAGCTGTGCATATATAAACATTTACTAAGCTGTACATTAAAAATGTGTTACCTTAACAAAAAAGTAAATTTAAAAAAAAAATAGGATGGCTGTGAGGATTAAATGAGAAAGTAGATGCAAAGAGCCTAGGACATGGTCGGCATTTGAAGCTGAGGACATAGTAGGCATTCAATATGACTCAGCTGGTATTATTACACCTACTTGTTACAATAATAGAATTGTTATTTTAAAGAGATGAGTCTACCTTTCTTTTTATCATTCCTTAATTTTTATCATTTTCATACAATTTCAAGCTTCTCTCTTTTCTTTGCAGTTTTATCTTGCTCTCTTTTTATTCAAATAAAGGAATTACAGTCGTCACATCCCTGGTAGCATGGGAGATTGGTTCCAGGATCTCCTGTGGAGACCAAAATCCACACATGCTCAGGTCCCTGATGTAAAATGCTACAGTGTTTGCAAGTAACCTGTATGTACACCCTCCCATGTATTCTAAATCATCTCTAGCTGATTTACAATAGCTTTTATTGTGCAACACTGTGTAAATAGTTGTTATATTTGTACTTTTTTGTTAGGAATAATGTCAAGAATAAAAATCTGTATGTATTCTCTACAGACAATTTTTTAAAAACTTTTAAATCTAACAGTTGATTGAATCCACTGTTAAACCCATGGATACAGAAGGCAAATTGTATATAGTTCAGAAAACCTTGAAGAGCATTTTTAAAGAATCAAAGTGGCCAAAAGTGGGTGCAGTTGGAAGAAACACTCAATAGAATCAGCCTGGACGTCATCAGAACTACAGACCCGGGAGTGCATAGCTGGATAATGAGTGGGCACCAGGGCCAGTCTCCTTCTCAGGAGGTTCTAAATTCTAGTGAAGTTTAAGCTGAAGGGAATTAATTCTAGGAAATGGTAAACAAAAAAACAATAATAATGCCTTGAAGACCTTTAAAATGACAGTGAAACATCACCACTTCCTGCATCCCTGCAGAGCCAGCTCTCATACCGAAGATTGTTTCTAAACTCATTTGGCCGGTAGATTTTCTTATATGTCCTCAATTAGGCCACACTGTTATTTTTTTTAATCTTACCTTTATAAAAACACAGCCAGCACCATTGTCTGAAAGGATGAGACCAGGTGAATCTTCGGATTTACATAAACGTACTTCTTTTTTCCTTCCTTTCACGTGGGCGAAGATGGAATCGTTCAGTCCTATTTGTCCTCCTGTCAGTTTTTCCATGTCAACTTTAGGTGTGTTTAAAGTACAATATAAGATCTGCAAAGAAAAAGAAATGTTTAGGTTGGTCTTTTATCAAGACTACATTCTGTCATGAATTTATTCATAAATATACGAGTGAAACTATCCTCAATTTAAACGGCTACCTCACAGCCTGAGCAACATAGCAAGACCCCATCTCTACAAAGCATAGAAAATTAGCTGGGCAAGGTGGTGCACACCTGTAGTCCCAGCTATTCAGGAGGCTGAGTCAGGAGGATCACTTGAGCACAGGAGTTTGAGGTTGCAGTGAGCTATGATGACACCACTGTACTCGGGCTAGGGGACAGAGTGAGACCATGTCTCAAAAACAAATAAATAAATAAATATTGGCTGTCTTCTGAGGCACCTCTCTCTAGGTAATGTAGTTCCCTCCTGTTCCTAAGCCACAACAGGGCTCCAAGAAGGAACAGCTGCAAACAGGGCCAATTTTATACATGGGGCTCTTGTTAAATGGCACTACTGTGTCCTAGGACAGAGGATGATCTTGCCTTTTCTTAAAGGCCATATTGAAATTCCAGGGGATTAGGATCTGTCATGGGCTCAGTGGCTCAGGCACTCTGGGAGGCCATGGGAGGAGGATCACTTAAGGCCAAGAGTTAGAGACCAGCCTGAACATGACACCATCTCTACAAAAAGTAGAAAAATCAATCAGCCATAGTGGCACATGCCTGTAGTCCCAACTTCTCAGGAGAATGAGGCAGGAGGATAGCTGGGGCCCAGGATTTTGAGATTGCTGTGAGCTGTGATCACACCACTGCACTCTAGCCAAGGGATACAGTGAGATATTGTCTCTGGGAAATTAAAAATAAATTAAATAAATAAATGAATAAATATTTAAAGATTAATTAAAGGTTCATCATAAAAATCTGTTTTTATGTTGGCTGGATAAAATCTGAGACACATTTTCATACGATACCATTGGGTAACCCATATTAAGCGCTTCTGATAGGCCAGGCTCTATGCTATCCAATTTACACTCATTATCTTACATAATCCTCAAATAACTTCATAAAGTACATTATTATCCCCATATTACAGATGATGATATTAAGGCTTGGCAAGATTTGCCTAAGATCACATAGAGGGTATTTGTCAGAGCCAAGGACTTGAGTTCAAATCTCACCAACTTCAAAGTGTTTCAGTGGTTTAAACTAGGTGGTCTATCATTTACAGTGCTGAAATCAAAGGTTATATTCCCAAAGATCTGCATGATGTATACAGTGTATGATGCATTCACTACAATGAAAATATACCACACATAGAAGCCTATATTTGAAAACTGGTAAGTAGTTGTTTTGTTCTGTTTTGTTTTTTTAATAGCCAGAATCTCACTTAGATTCCCTAGGCTGAAGTGCAGTGGCACAATCACAGCTCACCATTAACCTTGAACTCCTGGGCTCAAGCAATCCTCCTGACTTAGTCTACTGAGTAGCTAGAACTATTTGCATGCACTGCTGTGCCTGGCTAATTTTTTTTTTTTTTTAATTATGTAGTAGGGATCAGATCTGGCTATCATGCTCAGGGTGTTCTCAAACTCCTGGCCTCAAGTGTCTTCCTCCACCCTTGGCCTTCAAAAGTGCTCAGATTATAGGCATGAGCCACTGTGCCCACCACATTCTTTTTAAAATTTGAAAAATTTTATTTATCGTACATTAGTGTTTGATAACAGTGATTTAATTAATAAGTGAGGTGTTAAAAGGAAAATATTTCAGAGCTAAAACAATCCTTAAAGACTAATTCATCCAAACTCTTAATTTTAAAAACGAGGGAACCGAGGTCTGGAGAGGTTAAAACAACTTGCCCAAATCCACACGATGGTAGAAAGAGAGCAAAGAAGACACAGCAGGGAAGCGTTGTGTGGAGATTTTAAAGGGACTTCTCATGCTTACCAAGTCTTCATTTCACCTTATTTCCCTTCAAAAACATGGCTCATTTAGCTAAAATTTACAGTGCTACCCCTGAATTTGTCTATTACAATCTGCGTAATTTGACAAAATGATTGAGAACAACTCATGTTGAAATTAAATTTAACAATATTGAGGCAGGAGAGTCGCTTAGGCCCAAGAGTTGGAGGTTGCTGTGAGCTGTGTTATCAGCGCACTCTAAGGAGGGTGACATAGTGAGACTGTCTCAAAAAAATAAATAAATAATAAAAATAAATAAAAATTAAAAATAATAAAAAACTAAGTTCAACAACATTGAGGAATACATTCTTTTTTTTTTTTTTTTTTTGAGACAAAGTCTCACTATGTCACCCTCAGTAGCATGCTATGGTGTCACAGCTCACAGCAACGGGCTTAAGCTGTTCTCCTGCCTCAGCCTCCCAGGTAGCTGGGACCACAAGTGCCCACCACAATGCCCGGCTATTTTTTGGTTGTAGTTGTTGTTTGGCAGGTCCGGGCTGGATTCAAACCCGCCAGCTCTGGTGTATATGGCTGGCGCCCTAGCAGCTGAGCTACAGGTGCCAAACCAAGGGGATACATTCCATGTACTAAACCAAAGAAGGGTATTTTAATGTGCTGTTCTATGACAAAATGCCTAATGAGATTTTCCTTAACATTTTTTTATTATCAAGCAACGTTTGCCACAGGCATTGCTGGCCCTTCCTCTACCCCAGAGTCTTACTTAGCCTTCACTCTCTCAGCTTCTCCCTGTATCCCTGAGTGTTACACCATTCCTAATTCCCATGGGAACCTGAAGCCTTCACACAGCCATAATCCTCATGGAACTAAAACATGGGTGATTATTACTTACCTATTGGCTTTGGGGGCCCTGTCTCCTAAATTAGAAGAGCTTCACAAAATAAAGCTTTCCCTGCTATACAATTAAAGGTTCAGAATGATCATCCAAGCTCAGACCAGATCTTGAGGGGTGTGCCATGAGGCACAAAGCAATGAAAGCCTCCCTGGTAAAACCACCATCTTCACCCGCTCTCATCCCAGGCTGCGGTGAGCCTTTATGTTAACCTTTTATGTTCCTGGCAAGAGCAAAATATATTCAGCTCTATAGATGGTAAATTTTCAGAAATATTCTCTAGCATAGAAACTTCATTATTCCCACGAGGGGAAAAGTCAGTTAAGCCAAGAATGGCACCTAATTCTAACTGTAAAGTCAATGGTATAATTAGCTCACTAACAAAAATCGTTGAAAACAGACGTTTCTGACTTTCTCAAAATAATGAGAAGTAAGTAGAAGAAATAGCAGTTTATGGCTCAGCACCTGTAGCTCAGTGGTCAGGGTGCCAGTCACATATACCACAGCTGGCATGTTCAAACCTGGGCCTGGGCCAGCTAAACAGCTATGATAACTGCAACAATAAAAAAATAGCCGGGCATTGTGGTGAGCACCTATAGTCCCAGCTACTTTGGAGGCTGAGGCAAGAGAATCACTTAAGCCCTAGAGTTTGAGGTTGCTGTAAGCTGTGACACCATGGCACTCTACCGAGGTCAACATAGTGAGACTCTGCCTCAAAAAAAAAAAAAAAAAAAAGATGGAGACTTTACAGCTTTTACATTTACCTGGATGGAACTGAAATACATTCTTCTGAGTAAAGTATCATAAGAATGGAAAAATAAATATCCAATGTACTCTATACTAATCTGAAATCAATATATAAACAATTACATGTTCCTAAGAACAACAAAACACTATTGTAGTCCAGTGTAGGGGTAGAGGGACGTGGGAAGGGGGACGGGAGAGGACGTATGGCAGAAGAAGGGAGGGCATGAGGCAGGATCTCACCTAATGTGCACATTGTGTAGGTGTATGACACGGCCCTAGGTAAGGGACTCTTCTACAAGTGGAACTTTACCCTGAAAGCGAGAACAATGTGACCTAAATATTGTACCCTCATGTTAATTTGAATAAAGTTTTAAAAAATTGCAAAAATGAGGGTTATTGAGAATCTTTTTTAGGGAAAGAACACTACCATTGAACCATGTTCTGGTCACTTAACATGCCATTTCACTTAATTCTGACAACACTCCTACAAGGTAGGTATTTTATTTGTACCTTTTATCCATGAGAAAAACAGAGGTTAGAAGGTGGCCTCTCTAAAACTCAGACCTGGAACAGGTGATCCCACCCTGAAACCCACCTCCCCACCAACTTGACCCCAAGGGCTGTGCTCACCCATGATGCCACCCTGACTGACCAGCTGCCAGAGGACCCTTTAAACCTGTCCAATAGCCACAGCAACATGTGACCCTGCAGGATGTTACAACAGCTGGGAACATCACAAATTTCACAAACCAAGCTCATGTTCAACTCTGTATAATTATGCCCTATAAGATCAATCCTAAAACTAAAAACACAAACCAGTAGCTAGTCTTTCTCCTAGTTTTCAGTTCTTGTGGCTTCCCCCCCCCCTTTTTCTTCTCATCTCCTAATTTCACACAGTGTAGAGGAATTACTTACCCTCCAGGAAACAGGTCTAACAGTGTTGCTGAAGGTGGAGAGTGATACTGACCCCTAAGGAAACAGATTGAAATTTGGGGGGAGATTTTTCTCTATCATTTTTTGAGACAAAATCTCACTCTGTTGCCCCAGGCTAGAGTACCATATTGTCAGCCTAGCTCACAGCAACCTCAAACTCTTGGGTTCAAGGAATTCTCTTGCTGCAGCCTCCCAGGTAGCTAGGACTATAAGTGTGCACCCAGATAATTTTACTATTTTTAGTAGAAACAGGGTCTCCCTCTTGCTGAGGCTGGACTAGAACTCCTAAGATCAAACAATCCATCCTCTTTGGCTTCCCAGAGTGATGAGATTACTGGCACAAGGCACAGCACCAGGGATTTTCTTTGGTTGCTAAAAGAACTATGACACTACTGTCACCTGTGGGAAGCAGAGCACAGGTCAAGGATGCCATATGAACTGCAGTGTTCAAGAAGCCCAGCTCAGTGAAGTACTGTCCTTCATTCCACGTGATGTTCAAGTGTCCTACCTGACATTCACACTGAGAGGCTTACAATCCAATTCTGTGTTATACATAAAGAACTTTTTGTTCTGAAGTTCCCTGGACTATAACTATCACGTAAATAAAGGTAAGATTACATTTTTTTATGAAGACCCTTACCAAGAGTTGTCCATCATTGCAGAAAATCAAGTCACTGACCGCAGTGCTGTTCATGTTATTTGAATTTTTAACATGAAACATTTATATTAAGGCCAGGTGGGATGGCCTACACCTGTAATCCTAGCACTCGGGGAGGCCAAGGTGGTGGCTTGCCTGGGGTCACAGGCTTAAGACCAGCCTGAGCAAGAGCAAGACCCCCATCTTTAAAAATTGCCAGGCATTGTGGCAAGCGCCTGTACTGCCAGCTACTCGGCAGCCTAAGTCAAGAGGATCACTTGAGCCCAAGACCTTGAGGTTGCTGTCAGCTATGACAAGGCAACAAAATGAGACTCTGTCTCAACAAAAAAAGAAAGAAGCATTTATATCAGCCTGCTCCTATTGTTGAATTGTACTGATTCTACGAATATTGACAAATATTTATTTCTCATTTCAAAATGCCACATATAAGAAAAGACAAAGACGTTCAGTTGAATATTTTATTCTTACGTTTTTTAAATCCAAACTTGCTCACTACAAGTAGGTTCGAGTCCCTGACTGCTTCTTTATATCTTCTAACATAGTTTTCCCAAGTAATTGAACATCGAAATCTACACTAGCTGTGAGCTGTGGCTCACACCTGTAATCCTAGCACACTGAGAGGCCAAAGCAGGTGGACCCTTTGAACTCAGAAGTTCAAAACCAGCCTGAGCAAGAGTGAGATCCCATCTAAAACAATAGGAAAAAAAATAGCCAGGCATTGTGGTGACTCCCCATAGTCCCAGCTACTTGTGAGCCTAGGCAAGAGGATAGCTGGAACCAGGATGTGAGGTTGCTGTGAGCTATGACACCATGAGACTCTACCCAGGGTGACAAAGTGAGACTCTGTCCCCCCAAACAAAAAAAGAAAGAAAAATCTGAAAGAAATCAACCAATACTTGGAAGCACATTGTCTTCCAAAACTTAGCCAGAATCAAATGGTAATGTTGAACAGGCCTATATCAAGTTCTGAAATAGCATCAACTATACAAAATCTCTCTTTTCTAAAAAGAAAAGCCTGGGACCAGATGGCTTCACATCAGAATACTATCAAACCTTTAAAGAGAAACTAGTACCTATATTACTCAATCTTTTCCAAAATATAGAAAAAGACAGAATACTACCCAACACATTCTATGAAGCAAACATCACCTTGATCCTCAAATAAGGAAAAGACCCAATGAGAAAAGAAAATTATAGACCAATATCACTAATGAATATCGATGTGAAAATATTCAACAAAATCCTAATAAACAAAATCCAGCAACACATCAAACCAATTACACACCATGACCAAGTGAGTTTTAACCCAGGGTCTCAAGGCTGGTTCAATATACATAAATCTATAAATATAATTCATCACATAAACAAATTAAAAAAGAAAGACCATATGATTCTCTCAATTGATGCAGAAATAGCTTTTGATAATATCCAGCATCCATTCACAATCAGAACACTTAAGAAAATTGGTATAGAAGGGACATTTCTTAAACTGATAGAGGCCATCTACAACAAACCCACAGCTAATATTGTAATCAATGGAGTTAAATTGAAATCATTTCCACTCAGATCAGGAACCAGGCAAGGTTGCCCATTGTCTCCACTACTTTTTAACATGGTAATGGAAGTCTTAGCCATCACCATTAGGGAAGAAAAGGCAATCAAGGGTTTCCATATAGGGTCAGAAAAGATCACACTTTCACTCTTCACAGGTGATATGATTGTATATCTGGAAAATACCAAAGATTGTACTACAAAACTCTTAGAAGTGATCAAGGAATACAGCATCTCAGGTTACAAAATCAACACTCATAAATCTGTAGCCTTTATATATGCCAACAGCAGCCAAGCTAAAAAAGCAGTCAAGGACTCTACTCCATTCACAGTAGTGCCAAAGAATAGGAAATATTTGGGAGTTTACCTAACAAAGGAGATGAGAGTTCTCTATAAAGAGAACTATTAAATTCTAAGAAAAGAAATAGCTGAAGATGTTAACAAATGAAAAAACATACCATCTCATGGCTGGGAAGAATCAACATTGTTAAGATATCCACACTACCCAAAGAAATGTATAATTTTAATGCAATCCCTATTAAAGATCCATTGTCATACTTCAAAGATCTCAAAAAATAATACTTCATTTTATATGGGATCATAGAAAACTTCAAATAGCCAAGACATTACTCAGAAATAAAAACAAAGCAGGAGGAATTACACTGCCACAGTATAGACCTCAGACTATACTATAAATCAATAATGATCAAAACAGTGTGGTACTGGAACAAAAGCAGAGAGGTAGATGCATGGAACAGAATAGAGAACCGAGAGATGAACCCAGCTACTTACCATTATTTGATCTTTGACAAGCCATTAAAAACATTGATGGTGCTGGATGAACTGGCTGGTGACTTGTAGAAGACTGAAACTGGACCCACATCTCTCACCATTAACTAAGATAGACTCTCACTGGATTAAAGATTTAAACTTCAGGCATGAAACTACAAAAATACTAGAAGAAAGTGCAGGGAAAACTCTTGAAGAAATAGGCCCAGGTGAATATTTTATGAGGAGGACCCCCGGGCCAATTGAAGCAGCATCAAAAACACACTACTAGGACCTGATCAAACTAAAAAGCTTC
>NW_003852405.1:28461063-28465341 GCF_000181295.1 Otolemur garnettii
GTGGATGTGGAGTGGGACTGGACTGGTGTGGATGCTGGTGGGACTGCAAACTAATACAATCTTTTTGGAAGGACATATGGAGAACCCTCAAAAGACTCAAGCTAGACCTCCCATTTGATCCTGCAATCCCATTACTGGCCATCTACCCAGAAGGAAAAAAGTCCTTTTATCATAAGGACACTTGCACTAGACTGTTTATCACAGCTCAAAATACAATCGCCAAATTGCGAAAACAGCCTAAATACCCACCAACCCAGGAATGGATTAACAAAAATATGTACACCATGGAATACTATTCAGCCATTAAAAAAATGGAGACTTTAT
This sequence comes from Otolemur garnettii, assembly GCF_000181295.1. NCBI lineage: Eukaryota > Metazoa > Chordata > Mammalia > Primates > Galagidae > Otolemur > Otolemur garnettii. Next base: position 28,461,388 of record NW_003852405.1, read on the forward strand.
AGCTTTTGTATTAACCTGGATGGAAGTGGAACACATTATTCTTAGTAAAGCATCACAAGGATGGGGAAGCATGAATCCTATATATTCTATTTTGATATGAGGACAATTAATGACAATTAATGACACGGTGAGGTGGGGAAAGGGGAGAGCAGAGAGAGAAAGAAGGAGAGAGGGGTGAGGGAAAAGAAGAGCAGAGAGAGGGAAGGAGGGAGGGGGTGGGGTCTTGGTATGTGACACATTATTCTTAGTAAAGCATCACAAGAATGGGGAAGTATGAATCCTATGTACTAAATTTTGATATGAGGATGGTTAATGACATGATACATGGTAGGGGGTAGGGGAAGGAGAGCACAGAGAGAGAAGGAGGAACAGGGGTGGGGGAAAGGATGAGCAGAGAGAGGGAAGGAGGGACGGGTGAGAAAAGGGAAAAGCAGGGAAAGGGAAGGAGGGAGGGGTGGGGTCTCAGTGTGTGACACACCTTTTGAGGGCGAGACATAATTATAAGAGGGACTTTACCTAACAAATGCAATCAGCATAACCTGGTTTCTTGTACCCTCAATGAATCCCCAAAAATAAAAAAAAAAATTATTATGAGTTTTGGCATAGCACATCAGAACAGCCTGTACTTATTATCATAGAATTTTATCTTGCCGGTCAGTGCACTGAAAATGTTGAACTCAGCTCCCAGGTATTGCCTACAGACTCTGGAAAACTTAGGAAGCAATGTAGCTTCAAGAAATTTGGAGTTAGGAAAAAAAGACTGCATTCACATCCAACTTTGCCACTTGCTATGTGTAATTCTAAGAGTCTGAACCTGAAAGCTTCAGTTTCCCCTCTGTGAAGCAGAAATATTAATATAATACAGTAGAACCTCCATAGTTTCCACCTGCCTACACTGACCACCTCCTTAAGTTGACCTGATTATCATAGAAAGGACACGCACCACATGTACCTATCAGTACAGTTGACCACCTCTATGTGTTGGCCAGCTGTTAAAGTCCTTCGGTGATCAACTTACTGAGTTTCTACTGTATTTACTTCTTAAGGATTAAGTGGATTGAATAAAATCAAGTATCTTGAGCTCAGAATAAAAATAAGGGAAACTGTTAATGCAAAGTGTGATACCCCTCAACTTATCAAGGGTCTACATCCCATCACTCCATCATTAGGCAAAAATAGCCTAAGTCAGAAATGCATTTCCTACCCCAGTAAACCCACGGGAAAGTCAAAAAATCTTAAGTTGAACCTATCATATGTTTAGGCCCATTTGTAACTAAAACTGGAGGGTCTGCTTACAAGAGAGACATTTAAAGTTGTCAGTTAAAGCATGCTGATAGATTCACTGGCTTAGAAAGCAGAAGACACAAATTTAAATAATAACCCACCTTTTTTCTTGTTAATTCTGTGAACTTGGTCAAAGTGCAATCACTTTGTACCTTAGTCCCCCATTTAACTGTTAAGTATTAATAATGTTAGTTATAATTTATTAAACACTGGCCATATACCATGCAAATCTGATAGGTTTACATGTGGACAGGGTTACACATCAACTCCAGTCTTCAGTATACATGTTCGAGGTACGCATTCTTATCTCTGTTTTACAGGCGGCTAAAACTGAGATAAATTAGACTTGTTCAAGGTCACAGAGCTAGCTATTAAGGAGCAGAATCTGGCTCCACACCCAAGTTTATCATATTTAACCTGCCACCTACCGCCCCTAGAGAAGATTAGAGGAAATTATTCCTGTAAAAGTGTTTTCTGAACTGAAAATTCTCATACAAAGTATTAGTCATATCCTATATTAACATAAATAATTCACAAGCAGGTTTGTGATTTGCCCCTTGGTCCCCGGGGACCCTGAAAGAACAAGGGTGACACTTTATCTCTCTTACATCTCCTCTTGGAATTTTGCCGTGACCTCAATTTCCCTTGAACAGACCTGATAAACAACTAAAGAACAGATACCCGGAAGCCCCTTACATGGGGCAGCTCTCTGCATGCCTGGGAGTCCAGGGCAGTAAAATCAATGTTCTTTTCCTAAAAATGTGGACAAAAAGTGTTCTTACTCTAACTTTCTCACCAACATTTGCAGTTGACTCAAGTAAGCACAAATAAAGCACTCACATAATGTCCAATAAATTAATGCTTTCCAGATGGTTCCGATATCAAAGTCTGGGTCAGGCCCACAAGTTACAGTCCCTTATAGGATGTAAAAGTTAAAGCTGCTCTCCCATGAAAATGGTGTCAACTAGTCTCAGGTGACCGGCATGATTCTCTAGGTTACCCATCCTTAGAATAACAGCCCAGCTTTTTAAACTTCCTGGCAATGCCACCAAAGAGTTTCTGGAGTTGACACTAGACGACACATGAGGGCCAAAGCGGGCCTCAGCTTGGGGTCACCTGGAAGGCACTTCAATTGTTTTCTCCCCTTAATTTAGGGAGATGGGCAGCGTGAAACTCTCTCACGCCTGCGGAGGAAAAGCGAGAGTGGGTCCAGATCAGGTGGAAGGTGTTAGTTTGTCCGGCCAAACCAGCACCACACCAGAGCCACACCAGGCGCTCACGCCCCGAAGGACTGAATCTGAGCCACCTGAATCTGAGCCACCTGCACCAAGTGCATCCGCGTGCGGAAGGAAGTTGCTTTGTCCCAGTCTCCCAAAGACCAGATCTCCCGGGATGTGGCTTTCTGGGTTCCTGGTACGTAACCTGCGCCCCTCCTGGTAAGGCTCACCGTGATCCCCGGGGACGCTCCCGGGGACTCCAGCCCGCATCCTATCCGGCTTCGGGAAGCGGCTCCCCAGCCTGGGAAACTGAAGGGACGCGGAGGAAAGATAGCGAGAGGGAGGGAGAGGTTGGACACCGGCCCCTTACCTCGGACGGCGAGATCCCAAACACGCCCGCGATCTTGGCGTAGAGCTCCTTGATGCTGGAGAAACCCTCCACCCGGCGTATGGGGCTGCCGTGCGCCAGCTGCGTCCGGAAGACCAGGCTGGGCGCGGAGTCCGAGGGTCCGGGGCCGCTCCCACCGGCCGCGCCCTTCTGCTCGCGCTCCGCATGCGGGGAGGTCTCCGTGGGCTTGGTCTTCGTAGGCTTGGTCTTCCATTCCCACAGCCACCGAAGCATCCTGCCCGGCCGAGTAGTGCACGGGCCCACCTACGCCACCGTCTCGGCCCGCGCGTCGGACTTTGCGCCCCGGACCCAGGGCAGGTAAGTGTCGCCGCTGGGCCAATGGCTGTGGCGCTTCCGCCTGTAGAGCTGAGGCGGGTCACCCTCCTCCAACCGCAGGAGCGCGCACCTGGCCCGAGGCTGCCGGCCGCCCTCCCTCTGGAGGGATCTGGAGAGAATGAAAGTTGTGCATACGGTCCCTCCTGTCATCTCCCCCTTGGGGAAAACGACTGGACTTCCGCGAAGGCCTGGGGACCCCGAAGCTCCAGAACGTTCCGACCTGGAATGCAAACTCGCCTCACCCTTCAGGGCTTCCCATAAGTTCCTATTCGGCACTTACACTTGATGTGCCTCTCTGGGACTTCGGGATACACAGTTAAGCTAAGGTGACCAGATTTTAACATTGGTAAAGCGGGACACCATTGACGGGGGCGGACTCTTTTTTTTTTTTTTTTACCAATCTTAGTTTATTTATTTAAGCCATCAAAGGGAGGGAAGACTGGTAATCATATGATAAAAGAAGGTGAGCTTAGGGTCCTGTACACTTTCTCTGGTCCACCTGCAGAGTAATGGTCCAAACTGAAGCCGTGGTCCCCAATGTCTGGGTAGTGGTCTAAGTTCTCTTTATTCATCTTCATAACCAGATGGAAGTGGATTCACGTGAGGGTTGTGGAATAGTATGGTTACCATCTCCCCAGGGAAAGGGCTTGGTCCTGATGCGAAGATGGGAATAAGGGATGAACTCAGGTCTCTCATGTTCTCCGTGGCAGGATTTCAAGTAGACATTCA
>NW_003852405.1:28465361-28466782 GCF_000181295.1 Otolemur garnettii
GGCCAAGTTCAATTCACAGTCAGACACCCTCAGCACCTCTCCCTGTTTTTTCCTGGGCAGCTTTCTCTCCCAACGTTCTGCTCCCTCTGTATAGCCTCTATTTGAGAAAAATGACACAAAATTTTTCAATCCAATATTTACAAGTGAATCTATATAAATCCCACATGCTTCTTTCCATTACACAGAAAAATCTCTTTAAGACAGGGCTGGATGACAATGGTAAAACAAAGCGTCAACTGTGTCATTCCCGTTTGTTATTGTACTTGCCACTGGGATAATCAGTGCAGGAAAACCTAACCTCTCTACTTGTAAAGCTAACTTGCCTTTTTTTGTTGTTTGCTTGTTTTTGTTGTTGTTGTTGTTGTTGAGATAGAGTCTCACTTTGTCACCGTAGGTAGAGTGCAGTGGCGTCACAGCTCACAGCAACCTCAAACTCTAGGGTTCGAGCAATCTTCTTGCCTCAGGCTCCTGAGTACCTGGGACTACAGGCGCCTCCCACAACACCCGGCTATTTTTAGAGATGGGATCTCACTCTTGCTCAGGCTGGTCTCAAACGCCTGAGCCACTTCCCCACCCCTTAAAGGCCCTATTTTCTAATTTGTATTCAGGTTGAAGGAGACACTCCAGGGTGTCTCTGTTGGGGTAGGGGGGTTACGAAAGAGCCAGCTCCCATGTCTCAGATATCCTCCCTCTACCTGCGTGGAAAAAAGGCGTCCCTTGTTTCCCAAAAACCCAGGAGTAGGAAAATGAGGAAAGAAGACAGACAGAGAAAAGTCAATTTTTTTCCCAATTTTTTCTCACATAACTTAAGGTCCCAAGACCTTAAAAAGCCTAAAAATGGGTCTGGTGTTAGGCTTGAGATGAAAAGAAGATGAAACAATTTAGGTGCCAGACTCCAGAAGGGAGCACAACTCCAGGCTAAAACACTATAGTTAGGACATAAAGTGAGAACATAAAGACCGGGAACTAGGTGAACAGCAAGATAAGGGTGGGGTTTGTTAGGAGCTATTCAGAGACCTTACTCACCTTTGAATGGTAGTTGGGGTGAAATCCTCCAGGGCTCTCCAACAGACAGGCAGGTCCCAGAGTCCTGTCTGGGCACAACCACACTAGATTCTGAGAAAACTGGGGTGACTGGAAAGGCCAGCAGCCAGCTTCCAGTCAACCACCAGTCTGGGGTCTTCTGCACCATATGGAAGGTAGGAACAGTGGCACCCAAAGAGGCCACAGAGGAGATGTTCAGGCCAGGTTTATTGAAAGGGGAGGGTGACCCACCTGGGCCATGCAAAGATGGCATCTGTGCCTAGGGGCAGTTAGATACCTCTTCTATATGGGGCCTGACCAGTGGGTACATTCCACACATTGCCTGTCAGGTTCGGGTCTTTGAGAGTGAACTTCTGGGGTGTCAGCCAGATCCTTTG
>NW_003852405.1:28468911-28472188 GCF_000181295.1 Otolemur garnettii
GGAAAGGTCTATGCATACTTTTCATGACATCTGACACCACAGATATGCAAAAAAAAGTCCTCACATCATCAACATGTGGCCCAAAGGCCACAGGTTGGACACCCATGTTTATAGCAAGTCATTAGCCATTAAAATAAAAAGTCGACTCACTCAGACATTCCACCAGCACTGATCACTCCATTCACCAAACATACCAGCACTTTCCCACATCAAACTTTCATTCCCTCTGCTTCATTCTCCCCAACATATCCCTGTGTAGCCAAGTCCTCATCCCTCAGGTCACTTCCTAGGAGAGGCCTCCCCTAACCATTGAATGCCAAGCCAGTCTCCCAGGCTACTGTCTCCTGCGGCATCCTTCTCTTTTCCTTTGAAGAACTGGCCACTCCAGGAACCTTGCTATTTTGTTCACCACTGTTTATCCAAGATCTACCAGTGTTTAGCCATTAGTAGGAACTCAAAAATATTTGCTAAATGAATTAAATTGATCAAAATACATAAGATCCTTTTGTCCTTCTTCATTCAAAAAATACCATACCCACTGGGTGTGGTGGCTTGTACCTGTAATCCTCACACTCTTAGAGGCCAAGACTTGAGCTCAGGGATCAGAGACCAGCCTGAGTGAGAGTGAGACTCCCATCTCTACTAAAAATAGAAAAATTAGCTAGGTATTGTGGCAGGTGCCTATAGTCCGAGCTACTCAGGATGCTGAGGCAAAAGGATCACTTGAGACCAGGAGTTGGAAGTTGCTATGAGCTATTATGGTGCCACTGCACTGTAGCCAGGGCAACAGAGTAAAACTCTGTTACAAAAAAGAGAGAGAGAGAAAGAGAGAAGGAAAAAGCAAGATCCAATCATATACTAGCTGCTAGGACATCATCTTAAATATAAAGACATGAATGGGTTAAATATAAAAGGATAGGAGAAAGTATAAAACATTAATAGTAATCAAAAAAAGCTATGGCAGCTGTGTTAACAAAAACCAATGTATAATTCAGAGCAAAGAATTTACCAGGGAAAGAAAAGGTCATTGCATAATGATAAATGGATCAATTCCTCAAAAGACATAATAATCAGTGGCACCTGTGGCTCAAAGGAATAGGGCGCCAGCCCCATATGCCAGAGGTGGTGGGTTCAAACCCAGCCCTGGTCAAAAACTGCAAAAAAAAAGACATAATAATCATCAAAGTTTATACACCCTAATAATTGAGCACAACTCATGGAAGAAACTGATAAACTATAAAGAAAAATAAATAGATCCATGAATCACAGTTTTCAATATTTCTCTCTGCACAACTGTACAAAACAAGTACACAGAAAAATAAGTGACAATATGGAAGACTTAAGAAACACTATTGCTGTGAATTGAATTGTGCCAAAATAATACACTCAATCTGAATTCCTGGTACCTGTAAATGTGACCCTTTTTTGGAAATAGATTCTTTGTGGATGTGACAAAGTTAGCATGAGATCATCCTGGATTAAGAGGAGTTCTGATGTAATCACTGCTACCCTTATAAGAAGAGGGAACTGTGGACACAAACAGGAAAAATGCTGCGTGATTAAGGAGACAGAAATTGGAGTGAGAATCTTCAGGCTAAGGATTTGCCAGCAACCACCAGAAAAGGCAAAGAAAGATCCTCCCGTGGAGTCTTCAGAAAGAGCATCGCCCTGCCCTGATGTTTATTTTGAAACTCTAGCCTCCAGATCTGTGAGAGAATAAATTTCTATTGTTTAAGTCACACAGTTCATGGCAACTTGTTACAGTAGCCCTAGGAAATTAATAGAGCTATCAGCCAATTTGTCCCAATGGATGGTTAGAGCTCATATCACCCAAACAGCAGAAAACACAAGTGCGAAGTATCAAGGTCTGACCTGTATTCTGGACCATTAAGTCCAGAGTTAAAGTCATACAAAGTATATTTTCTGACCACAGAGGAATTAAATTACACGTAAAAATCAGTAACAGAAAGATAGCTGGAAAATCCCTAAATATTTGAAAACTAAACAATACACTTTCAAATAACCCACAGATCAAAGAAGATGTTGAGAGAAAACATTTGGAAATCATAGCTCTGATAAAGTCCTGTAATCTGTAATATATAAAAACTCTAAAAACTCAATAATAAGAAAAGGAAGCCTGGATCCCTTGCCTATAATCTCAGCTACTCAGGAGGCTGAGGTTGAAAGATCTTTTGAGCTCAGAACGTTGAGATCAGCCTGGGCAACACAGCGAAACCTCATCTCCCAAAAAAGGAAGAAGGAAGGAAAAGACAGAGGGAGGGAGGAAAATGGCCTGCAGAAATACAAGGGGCAATATATTTTAACAGAAACTTCACCAGAGAAGATATATGAATAACAAATAAGCAATGGAAAAATGCTCAATATTATTAGTCATTAGAGAATACAAGTTAAAAATGATAGTAAAATACTATTACATTTGAATAGCTAAAAATTAAAAGACTGACCAAACCAAGAAATAGTAAGTATATGAAGGGACTGAAGCTCTTATAGACTATACTGGTGTTTGTAAATAGTGCAATCACTTTGGAAAACAGTTTGGTATTTTCATAAACAGTGAAGTATACACCTGACATATGATTAGGCCATTCCACTCCAAGTTATCCACCCAAGAGAAATGAAAGTCTATGTCCATATGTACAAAGATTTGTACACATTATAGTGAACACAAAAGTTCATTATACTTTTACTTGTAAGTAGCCAAAATCTGAAATAACCCAAATGCTTGCCAACAGATAAAAGAATAAACAAAATATGAAATAACCATGCAATGGAATACTACTCAGTACTAAAAGGATAAACTATTGATACACACAATAATATGGATGATCTCAAAATAATTACCTTGTATAATAATAGTGAGTCCAAAAAAAGTGCATACTATATGATTCCATTTATATAAAAGTCTAGAAAATGCAAACCAATGTACAGTTCCACAAGGTTTGCATGTCCACAAAAGATTTGATTTCTCCATCAATTTTGAAGCTTGGCTTAGCAGGATACAGAATTCTAGGTTAAAAATTGTTTTGTTTAAGAACATTAAAGATGGATCACCATTCTCTTTTGGCTTGGAACGTTTCAGCTGAAAAGTCTGCGGTCACCTAATGGCTCTGCCCCTGTAAATCAGTTCGTCCTTATTCATGACTATGTGGAGTATTTTCTTTTTCTATCTTGACTCTGGACAAGTTCATTACAATGTGTCTTAGAGAAAAAGTAACCAAAGATAAAGATGGTCACTTTATATTTGTTAAGGGCAATA
>NW_003852405.1:28475674-28477720 GCF_000181295.1 Otolemur garnettii
TCATGTTTACATGGATGGAACTGGAAAATGTTCTTCTTAGCAAAGTATCTCAAGAATGGAAGAAAAAGTATCCAATGTACACAGCCCTACTTTGAAACTGATTTATAGCTTTCATAGGAATATTATAACCTCATTATAGCCTTAGAATATGGGAAGGGGGGGTGGGAGAGGGGAGGATGAGGATGGATGGGGGAAGGGAGGGTGATTGGTGGGGTCACCTCTATGGTTTATCTTACAGGGGTACAAGTGAAGCTTTCTAAAAGCAAAGTATGAGTGTTTTAACTCAATAACTAAGAAAATGACATAAAGGCTACGTTAATCAGTTTGATGAGAGTATTTCAAAATGTATATGAAAACAGCACACTGTATCCTGTGATTGCATTGAAGTACACAGCTATGATTTTTTTAAAAAAAGAAGAAGAAGATAAGAAAGCCAGTAGGCATAATGACCTAACAGCTGTGGGTTGGTGGTTCTTCTACTTGTTAACTCACACAGTTGTTTGGAAATCTACTGTCATAAAATCAGATAAGTGAAACCTCCATCTTAAAAGAGATACAGCTTATGACTTTTATCTTAGAATATTATAGCAGATGAATGCATTTCTACCGCATCAAAGCAAATAATTTTAGAATTTGATACTTTGCACAAAATATGTTAAGAAAAAATATACCAAAGATATGTTAAAAAGATAAAGACCTGAAAAATAATATTTTTGTGTTATAAATAATATTTAAAAAATCTAAAATTATTAAACCCAATCTTTTTTTGTGACAGAAATACTGTCACTTTTTTAATGAAAAGATTTTTATTTTAAGGAATCATATTTTAAATTATAAGAATATAAAATTATAGCTTTGCCAATAATTCTCTTTTGGACCAACACATAACCAAATATGTATATCTATGCTCAGAAATGTAGTAAATAATACATTTCAGAACCATATCAAAATATAATTTACACTTTCATATATTGGTTAATAGCCCCCCAAATTTCAATTTCAAAAAAAATCTAAGTCTATGCTATAATTTTTATAAAAAAGAAAAACTTTTTTTTCCCCAAAAAAGGAAAATGTTTTAACTGTATGTAGTCAATACAGTTGCATGGCATAACAGTTCAGAATATTAAATGTTTACTCCAAACTATCTTTAGGAAATTATCTTTAATTTCTCCTTTTTGTTATTGTTTAAAAAATATCCTGGATATACTTAGGTCTTACAGAGACTAATGTCTCCATTGAAGTTGTCACCCTCCTAGCAGATGATAACCATGAGTCATTTCTTAGAACTAAGTCTTCAGGTAATAGGGTAGGGACAGCCTGTGCCATTTATAGACTTCACAATTTTAGAAACATTTTCTAACCACAGTATCAGTGAGAACTTGTAATTACTCATCTCCTTCAATCTGTGTCGAGAAGACAATAAACACCCATTTTGCACAGGGCGCTAATACTGTGTCTGTGAGCTAAACAGCATCTCCTGTCTCTGTCTTCACGATTAGCTTGGGTAAACACTTCAGTGTTCTTCTAACCTGGTCACTCTGCCAGCGTAATGGCAATGCTGTTGATATCCGTATATTTTTATATATATCAGAGAGTAAAAGGGCCATTCTTTGATCAATCTATCTTTGCTTGATAACTATGATCTATTTAAAAGAAACATTATGTTGAAAACTTCATTTTGCTGATAAAATCCATTTTGCTACTATGCTAGACAGGCAATGATAACTGATGATTAGGGAGTCTCGAGATGTGATGAAGATCTCACTAAATAAAGTGTGATTTACTTGGCAAATACCATTTACAAAAGTTATAAGGGGGGTATGTTGCATATTTTATATCATGTGAAAAAATTAAATTATAATTATCATCTCATCATAACATTGGATATAGCAGTTACAAACAGAGGTTAACCAATTACTACTTTTTGTTTTTTTTGTTTTTTTGTTTTTTTGAGACAGAGCCTCAAGCTGTCCCCCTGGGTAGAGTGCCATGGCATCATGCTCACAGCAACCTCCAACTCCTGGGTTCAAGCGAGTCTCCTGCCTC
>NW_003852405.1:28478338-28491577 GCF_000181295.1 Otolemur garnettii
TAAAAGTATATAATTGTATTTTTAAAACCCCACAGAAACCCCCAATGTGCCTATTTGTAATTCTCAGAATGTGTACATCTGATCAGGACTCAGCTCTGTCCATAAACTCACTGCTCAATTATCATCTGCGTTCCCTACCACAATCGAAAGGCATACATTGTGTGTGCTCTTAGTGGTCGCTGCTGAAAGAGGGTGCTGTTTCCATTGGAAGGAGGTCAAAACCAAATAAATTAATCATCCCCCACTGAAAAAATAACTAGAGAACAATGAAAAAGGACAGAATCCTGACAGCATCTAACAGTGCTGATGAAATGGAATGTTTAAAAACATGGTGTGTCTCACAGTAGCAGAATGGGAGCCCACACTGACAGATTATGCTAAAAACAGATGATTTTCGTGAAATGAGAGTAACAAAAAGACACAAAGTTCACAAATAGATACATTTTCAGGTGTGGGAACAAAATGACATAAAGAAACTGACCTTAGCATTAGCTTAGCAGTAGCGGTGAGAGATAAGGACATTTCAAGGAAAAACCTATTGCACCCAGGCCCTGCTGAAGCCCTTGGTAGTGACAGTGGCCCACTGAATGCATGGATTTTGGTACCTTATACACAAAAACAAATTGTGAAGATATCATTCCATAAATCAGTAAGTCACCACCACATTTCAGTCTTCATGCACACCCAGAAAAGATGAAACTGACATCCATCAATAATAAATGATATAAATGATGTCTCACTTCAAATCTAATGTCCAGTACCAAGAAAATTATTTTGTTGTTGTTTAAACTGTTTCTATGGACCTTCCAAGTCATCCAATAACTTTTCTGTCCCTAAAATATCATCCCCTTTTTATGTCTTTCTAAGAGAGCTGGTACTGAGAATAAGTATTTTGAAACCTCCAAAAGAAATCCACTAAACCAGCACCAACAAATTCCAACCTGAGCTGGATTCCATGCTCAAATGAGGAGCAAGACCAGTGGGACAATCTGTATTCTACAGGCTACTTTCGTTACACATGAAGGACTAAAACAGCTTCTGTGCAGATTTCAGATTAATCAGACAAAGAATATTAGCTTTGTGGCATTAAATTTAAGCAAAAGGGGAGTGGGTGGCAGTAAAATTAAACTTTTCCCAGAAAACAACAGTTACCTAAACCATAACCCAGCATGAAGGGGAACTGCTTCTGATTTCCTAGAATATGTCCCCTGACAGGTGATTCTAATTGCCACGGCAGCACACAGCATTTTTCATCTAACCCTGAGAAGAAGGTGTGTTCACACCACATTCTGCCTTATTTAATGATCTCTGTTAAAACCTTTCATTTCCATTTCTCTTACATCTGTAAAACGTCACAGAAGAGTGATGACACAGTCATTTACCCCCACTTTTCTCAGTCACGTAAGGTTCAGGGGGAATGTACTAGAACTCTAAAATCATAGGCTAATACATTCTCTCAGTTCTCCCCTGTGCCTTTATTCCCAGCAGGAGGTGATCTGCTCCTGATGGTGTCTCCTCTAAAGATTGGGGGGCAGAAAAAGGCTGCTGCTTAGCCCCCAAAAACTTTTCTCAAACACAGTTATTTTGAGTGGATATCTTTCAAAAGAAAAATTCTATAAAGAACATAAAACATCCCCTGGAGTGTTTATAAAAGGTAAGACAAAAGCAGCTATGAGTGAGAAAGGAAATAATCTTTTAGGAACCCACCCTAAAAAAAACATCAAATGTGGAAGTGTCTTGGATTGTGTATGAAAACACCACACTGTACCCCCAAAGTGCATCAATGTACACAGTTACCATTCAATAAAAAAAAAAAAAAGAAATATTCAATTTTCAAGTATTCAATATATTGTTAACTATAACCACTGTGGTGTATAATAAACCTCTTGAATGTTTTCTTCCTGTCCAAAAAAAAAAAAAAAAACATCAAATGCAAGTGGTTCTACCCGATCTGCCTCTTTTTCAGCCTTATCTCACTCAGTCTCACACACACACACACACACACACACACCCCTCAGTCGATTTCAAACACAAGGTTTTGTTTGTTTGTTTGTTTGCTTTTGTAGAGACAGAGTCTCACTTTGTCGTCCTCAGTAGAGCGCCATGGCGTCACACAGCTCCAACTCCTGGGCTTAGGCGATTCTCACGTCTCAGCCTCCTGAGTAGCTAGGACTACAGGTGCCTGCCATAACGCCCAGCTATTTTTTGTTGCACTTTGGTAGGGGCCGGGTTTGAACCTTCCACCCTCATTATACGGGGCCGGCGCCCTACCCACTGAGCCACAGATGCCACCCTCAACCACAAGTTTGAAGAGCAATCACAAAGAAGCAAAGAAAATCACTCAATCTTTATTTTACAAAGAGAGAACATGGGCCACAGAAATCAACAGACAGTAAGAATCTTCCTCTCCTTACTCAGGGGATAGAAACAAGGCTTCTGGACCTGTGGGAGGCACAGCTCACCCTTTGTCTCCTGAACATGTCCTGTTCAAACCAGTAAAACAATGAAGATGCCATGAAGTGAATCACCATTCCAATTCTAATACTCATTACACGGAGATTTTGCAAAAGAACTACTCATATGTGGAAAACAAAACATGGGAGTTAGTGGGGAACAAAGTCATCACTAGACATACTTCTTAAAACTTCTAAAAATCTTCTGAATGAATATTAAAATTGCTCATATTTTAGGTAATTTATTTTAAGAATACCACTTTGATCAAGTAAATGAGGTAAAAGCTATGTTGATTGGTTTGATGTAATCACATCAGATTGTATTTAAAAAATTAACACATTGTACCCCACATACACATAAATGTATTCATGATCTATGTGTATTTGACTTAATTAAAAAATGAAAATAAAAAAATGAATACTACTTAAGAACTCCATTAAAAAGTACCCAGAAAAAATTACATTTCAAACAATGAATTCCATACACATATAATTAAATCAGAGTTTAATTGTACTAATTATTGCATCCAAAAGTAGATCTCATGGGGCTTTTTAAAAATAAAAAGAATGGTTCATTTCTTTAGAGAGGGCCATTTATCCTTCTGGCATCACGAATGGCTTTCCAAACATCAGGGACAACTTCTTCTGGGAATATAAAGTCTTCAAGAACTTCTTTGAGTGCCTTAACAAGTTCCTCTGAAGTATCTTTGTCCTTTCCAGCTTCAAATATTTCAGTAGCTGTCAAAAATAATTTTAGAAAAATAATGGTGAATGGAGATGGCATCAGAGGACTGAGAAAATGGCCCCAGGAAAATTCCTTTCCAAAGGTAACATGCATGGGTAGCATATATTTCCAGCACAAATTAAAAGAGTAAGACACCCCCTCACCTATCAGGGTAGCAGAGATATTTTTCAACAATCTGTCCATTGCACTCAGGATTGCAGCTGCCACCCCTGCCCTCTACTCAACCTTGGAGCCCTTCAGTTGAGAGACTCTGGAGTCCCGTGGGTGAAAGAAAACCTTGTGGCTGATGCCACAAACAGACGACTGCCCCCACCTCTCTGTAGTCACTAGTCTACCCTCCACCAGATCCCCCCCCAAAATGATGGAACCTCGCGTGGTCCATAAACACTGGGGAAAGTCAAGTCTACAACTCTGGTCCCAGAGCCAGGATATAAAAGGAGGATGTAAAGTGTAAGCTCTGCTACAGCAGGACGCAAGTTCAAAATTTTGCTTATCCTTCCATTTTCATTACTTATTTTTATTTTTATTTTGTGACAGTCTCACTTTGTCACCCTGGGTAGAGTACGTGGGAGGCTTAGACAAGAGGATCACTTAACCCCAAGAGTTTGAGGTTGCTGTGAACTATGACACCATGGCACTCAACCCAGGATGACAAAGTAAGACCCTGTCTCAAGAAAAAAAAAATAAATAATGAAGCAAAGAAAACTACAGAACTACAAAACACTGAAAACACTGACTAGAAAAAAAAATTATTGATGATATAAACATCACATGAGAAACATGCCATGCTCATGGACTGGATCAATATCATTAAATGACCACACTATTCAAAGTAATCTACAGATTCAATGTAATTCGTATCAAAATACCAATTACTTTTCACAGAATTAGAAAAAGCAAATTGTAAAGTTCATATGGAACCAAAATATAGCACAAATAGCCAAAGGAATCCTACATGAAGAGAACAAAGCTGGAGGCATCACATTACCCAACTTCAAACTATACTACAAGGCAATAGTAACCAAAACAGCAAGGTACTGGTGTAACAATGGAAATAGGTATATGTATCAATGCAACAGAATGGAGAGCCCAAAAATGAAGCCACTGACCGACAGCCAACTGATCTTCAACAAAAACAAACCGGGGAAAGGACACTCTATTCCATAAATGGTGCTGGGAAACCAGATAGCCATCTGCAGAAGAATGAAACTGGACTCCTATCTCTGACCATATACAAAAATTAACTAAAGATAGATTAAAGACTTAAACGTGGCCAGGCACTATGTCTCACACCTGTAATCCCAGTAACTGTGGAGGCTGGGGCATGAGGATTGCTTCAGGACAGGAGCTCAAGACTATCCTGGGCCACATAGCAAGACCCCATCTCTAATAAAATATTTAAATATTAGCCTGGTATGGTAGTATGTGCCTTTATTCCCCACTCGTCAGGAGGCTGAGGCAGAAGGATCACTTTGCAGTGAGCTATGATCACACCACTTCACTCAGGCCTAGGTGAAAGAGTGAGACCCTATCTCTACAAAAAAGTGGAAAATTGGAGGGATACGGGGGGAAAATACATGTAAGACCTAAAATTATTAAAATGCTAGACAAGCTGGTGGGACTACAAACTAATACAACTCTTTTGGAAGGAAATATGGAGAATCCTCAAAGAACTCAAATTAGACCTCCCATTTGATCCTGCAATCCCATTACTAGGCATCTACCCAGAAGAAAAAAAAATCACTTTATCATAATCACATTTGCACTAGACTGTTTACTGCAGCTCAATTTACAGTTGCCAAATTGTGGAAACAACCTAAATTCCCACCAACCCAGGAATGGATTAATAAGCTGTGATATATATATACCATGGATTACTATTCAGCCACTAAAGGAGATGGACACTTTACATCTTTTGTATTAACCTGGGTGGAGGTGGAACACATTCTTCTTAGTAAATCATCACAAGAATGGAGAAGCAAGAATCCAGTGTACTCACTTATAAAATGAAAGCAGTAGATGAGCTAATACAAGGGGTGGGGTAGGAGAATGCGGGAGTGGGGAGAGGGGAGGTGGGAGGGGATGGAGGTCACAGTATATGGCACATCTCTTGAGGGTGGGACTCAATTATAAGAGGGGCATTATCTAACAAATGCATTCAGTATAACCTAATTCTTTGTACCCTCAATGAATCCCAAACAAGAAAAATAAATAAAAATAAAATAAAATTCTAGAAGAAAATGTAGAAAAAAAATATTGACCTAGGCAAAGGCTTCATAATTAAGATTTGACTTAAAAGCAAGTTAAACAAAACTAAAAAATGGAGGCTCTGCACCCATAGCACAGTGGTTACAGTGCTGGCCACATACACCAAGGCTAGGGGGTTCAAACCCAGCCCAGGCCAGCTAGACAACACTGACAACTGCAACAAAAAAATAGCCAAGTGTTCTGGCAGGTGCCTATAGTCCCAGATACTTGGGAGGCTGAGGCAAGAGAATCGCTTAAGCCCAAGAGTTTAAGGTTGCTGTGAGCTGTAATACCACAGCATTGTACCGAGGACAACATAGTGACACTCTGTCTCAAAAAAAAAACACACAAGGAAAGTGGAAGATATGTGTAAATAGAAAAGAGAAGGATGACTCAGTTTCTCATGTTCTATCTAGTGGCGGGGAAACAGAACAGTCAAGTCCTTGACTTTAAAAAATATATTAAGTACCAGATTCAAACACACACCCACACATGGATGCAGCCACAAACCCCTCCCCAGGATGCACGTTTACCCTTTCCCCACCCAGCACCCCACTGCCCTTCTTAAGGGAATGTGTGTCTTGCGTCTGCGTGGGAAGGGCCAGGCCTTCCTCACCCTTGACCCTTGTATTTCAGGCTTACTCTCAGGCACAGAGGAAAGGTGTTTGACCCAGACCCAACCATCCTCCTGGCCTCAGTGGTTGGCTCACTTCAGACAACCAGAAAACTCAGACCCAATACTGGGCATTTGATGTGAATGACTTGAAAGAGGCCCCCCTCTCTCTCCCAGAATGCGTGAAGCCAAGAGGACGCAGAGGTGGAGCCATGGCAGTAATCCCGGCTCTGTGAGAGAGAGCACAGTGACCAAGGGGGCCAGGAGGGCCTAAAATGAAGCCAGAATTGAGAGAAGAGAGACCACAACTGCTGACAGCATGAGAGCTCTGGATCCAGCCACTGTCTACACCAGGATCTATCCCAGGACTTTTCAGTAAAAGAACCAATACTTTTCTCCTTTTTCCTTGAACCTGTTGGAATTAAGGGGGTTTTTTTCATTTTCATTTTTGTTATTGTCATTTGAACCAACAGAATATTCACAGATAAACCATGACCCTGGCATCCTAATGATGACATAATACACAGAAATTCACTTGCTTAAATGCCCCTCATCAGTCATATGCCAAGTGCGTCCTTTTTACTCATATTTCTGATTCATTGTCTAAAAGGGGTTCAGCAGCCCTGTTAAATGGCACATGGTTTTAATATCATAAGAAATACACAACTTAGTAAGTATAAATTGGACATATCAAATAATAATAATGCTTTCATTTATCATTTTATCATTTTATCATTTATAAAATTATTAAATCATTTTATCATTTATAAAATTATTTTCACATATATATTTTTTAAATCCATAAAACAAGACTGAAAGAGATATCTTATTCACAGTTTGCAATTCTGATTCTAGAATTGCAAATAAAAGCCAATTAAGATCTTTAAACTACATTTCTTTTAATCATGTAGATCAAGAACTAACCAAATAAAAATAAGAATGAACCAAAATTTGCTAAAGTTGAGTTGGAGCTAAGACCTCATAGCTAGTGAGTGATAAGGGCCGGGTCTCTTTTATTCTTCATCATCTTCACATTCATTATTCTTTCATTACTCCACAAATAGTTTTTGTCTTGAAAAGCATAGAATTGCTTTTAAGTGAAAACAAGTCATAAGTAATCATTAAATTCCATCAAAGTAAGAGATTTAAGACTTTTCAAAATAGTATAATCTTACCTAAGTCAGCATCTTGAATTCCCATGTACAATTCAAGAAGGTCATCAATCCTTTCAATTGCCTTTGCTTCGGCTCCAGAAGGCTTTATCAAAGAAGAAAGAAACAGCATATTATGTTTTTATATTGACATCTCTGATTGTTGGGGCGTTCAGAGGGGGAAGCCTGATGGGCAGCGAGTTCAGCTCAGCTGTGTCCTTCACCAAATTTTAGTGGAAATAGATCTTCTAGAATGTGCTCTGTAACTAAATACAAAACAATACAGTAAATACTTATATTTAGTATCAGTGTTAAGTATTATGGACTCAAACAGAAAAGCCAGGAACACGGTCCTCAAGGAGCCAACAATCTGGAAGTGAAGACAGACATGAAAATAAATAATCATGTAGCAATTGTGAAAGGACAAAAGGTCCAGAAGCATCACAGGCAGGAAGCAAGTTCATATCTCTAGTTGTCAGGAAGATTTCAGAGAGAAGGGGACTTAGCAACTGGGTTTTCAAAGATGAACAGGAGCTAAGCTGGAGAGGGCACTTCAGTAGGAGGCAATAGGGAGGCAAAGTCTATGTGAGGTCCCAGAGTCTGAGAGAAGGGGACACATGTCAGAGGGACTGTGAGAAGGGCCAGGTGGCTGGAGGACACAGTGACAAATGTGACTGCATCTGAAGGGGCCCTTTGTGCCGTGAAGAGGACTGTGGTCTTTACTATGCAGCCTAGTATGTCCAAACTTTGAATGGCTTCCCTAATATTTAAACGTTTTAGAACATAATCCTAATTCTTTGTTTTAGTTAATTGTATTATCTTCTTTATAAATTATACACATGTATCACCATACTGACATATTGTATACATTATTGTTTTAAAAAAGAAAACTTAAAAAGGAAATTTTAGGAGGATAAATAATTTTTTTTTTTTGGTAGAGCTTGGGGTCACACAGCCAGGCCTGGGGGCTCACACCAGGGAGCACTCTGGGAGGCCGAGATGGGTGGATTGCTTGAGCTCACGAGTTCGAGACCAGCCTGAGCAAAAGTGAGACCCTGTATCTACTAAAAATAGAAAAACTGAGGCAAGAGGATCTCTTGAGCCCAAGAGTTGAAGGTTGCTGTGAGCTATGACACCAAGGCACTCTACCCAAGGTAACAGCTTGAGACTCTGTCTCAAAAAAAAAAAAAGTAGAGAGAGAGAGAGATTGGGGTCACACTATGTTGCCCCAGACTAGTCTCAAATTCCCACCCTTAAGAAACCCTCCACCTCAGCCTCTTAAAGAGCTGAGTTTACAGGTGTGAGCTACCATACCCGGCCTGAAATAGTATTTTTTAAATACTTTTTGTGTCATGTATTAATGGCACAAAAAAAAAATTTTTTTTTTTTTTGAGACAAAGTCTCACTCTGTTTCCCAGACTAGAGTGCTGTGGCTTCACAGTTCACAGTAACCTAGCAAACCTCAAACTCCTGGGCTAAAGCAATCCTCTTGCCTCAGCTTGTCGAGTAGTGGGACTACATGCCTGCACCACCACACCTAGGTGATTTTTCTATTTTTAGTAGAGCCAGAATCTCACTCTTGCTCAGGCTGGTCTCTAGCTCCTGAGCTCAGCAATCCACCTGCCCCAGCCTCCTTGCTAGGATTTCAGGCATGTACCACTGCGCATGGCCAGTGGCAGCAAAACATGTTTGTTCTTCCTAAAACTATTATTGAAAGTTTTGGTCAAAAACATGATTACCTAAGTTTTACTATTCTTTTAAAATTTTGGTTTGGTATTTGGTAAATTCTGGTTCTGAAGTTCAGTTTATTTCAAAACTTGGTTTTATATGACTTCGTAGCTAAAAAGGAATTGCCCAAAGATGTTAAACATTCAACTATTCAAAATGTAGAATTCATGATTAATTCGATTATAAGAATTTCACATTCTATTAATACTGTTATGAGTGTATGTTGCTTTGTAGTCTCAAAATTTATTAAAATCAAGCATTTTATAGCAAATAATACGTATTTTCTTGAGGATATTAGTACGGCTTTCTCACATTTTTATTTATACTAACCCAGCCTTAAAAACAGTAACAGAGGCAACAGACTGCTCTGGCCTTCATTACGGTTATTTTGAACTGTCCATGCAGAGCAGCAGGCTGTGAAGGAACGTAGGTATTAACCTCTGTATCTGTCCAGCCATACTGTAAGTGCTGCCATGAGTGTCAGTGTCCTCACACACAAATGGCCACCAGTATTTCAGTGCTCAGATAGCTGCCAGAATGACAGAGTGAGACTCTATCTCAAAAAAAAAAAAAAAGAACACACAGTCAGTCCATCATTAAACCTTTGCTTTTCTCAGGCTAAAGTGAATCCTTCATCCATTGATTAATTAAGCTATGATCTGAGTTCCTTTAACATATCAGGTCCTACTGTAGGGGCTGGGGATACAGCAGTGAGCAGGACCTGTGAGCAAAGGGGCAGGAGACAGAAGCAAAGCTAAACCAATAAGGATCTCAGAGTCCTGTGGTGTTTAGTGCTTTGAAGAAAACAAAGATCACAGGAGAGCAGGCAGTGGGAGGGACAGAGGAATCACTGCTCACACAGGACACTCAGAAAAGGCCTGGGAGGCAGGTGACTCGTGGGCAGAAACCTGACAAAGGCCACGGAGCAGCCCACACAGAGGAGTGAGGGAAGCACTCAGGTTGAGAAGACAGCCGGGGCAGAGACCCTGGGTGGGGATATGACTGCAGCAGCTGGGGACAGTGAGGAGACCAGAGCAGGGGAAGCCAGGCCAGAGGGCTGGGAAGTGAGACCAGAGAAGAAATGAGGGGTCAGATCATGTTGGTCACTCTGCGGACTTCAGCTTTTATTCTGAAAGACAGAGGAAGCCACCCAGGGCTGTGACCAGGAAAGTGACATAATCTCCCCTGTATTGTGAAAGGAGGATTCTGGCTGCTGCTGAGCACGGGTGGAAAAAGGGCAAGGAGGAGCCCCAGGAGACCAAACAGGAGGTCACTGCCATGTCCAGGGGAGACGACGGTGCCTGGGCACGTGGTGGGGCAGAGGGGGTGAGTGTCGTTGGATTCTGGCCTCTTTTCAGGGAGATCGCCCGGGATCTGCTGATGGAGGGTGTGGGCAAGAAAGACCAAAGACATGTGCAGAAAGTTTCACCTGAGAAGAGCGTTCACACATGGAGTCTCTCATTCTCAAACGCTCCTTAAGTATCTCTACTCATACATGTGGCTCTGAGCCAATTTCTTCTCAGCTTTGTACACAATCCAGATGGCTACAGGTTCTAGAAAAGCCATCTGCAGGCAGCTGAGAATTTCTGTAGGTCACGGTCTCTTCTCCCACACTTAGTTCCTATGTTTCCTCCTCAAACACCTTCAGTAATTTCCATATGGTTTAGATAAACAATGAACTATAAGTCCATGTTTTGATTAGAATGAATGGCATTTTATTTAACATTG
Source organism: Otolemur garnettii (assembly GCF_000181295.1). Classification (NCBI taxonomy): domain Eukaryota; kingdom Metazoa; phylum Chordata; class Mammalia; order Primates; family Galagidae; genus Otolemur; species Otolemur garnettii. The sequence goes on from NW_003852405.1 coordinate 28,489,004, forward strand.
TGATTTTACCTTTATTTCCACCTCTAGTAAACAAAAATATCTAAACATTTCCAAGCAGAACAGGAAGTAAATGAACGTAACATACCATTTCTTCTATGATGGCAGTTCCTTTTGACCTGAGGCGAAGAGATTTCCTAGGAAGGTTTTCTCCTTCTGGCAACTGTTCTGCTAATGACTTTCCAGCTTTTGACCTCGGCTGTATTTCTATAAACACACAAGGAGTGGGGAAAGGTACATATATTCAGGAAGAAGCCAAACAGATGCTGTGAAAGCTCACTTGGTTCTTATCACAAAAGTAGAGATCATTAGTGTAGAGATTTGATAAAACATTTGCCTCCTTATAGAATTTCCCAAAATAAAATAAATCCACCCACATCCATTATTCTCACGTGGGAGTCTGTACGAGACAGTTCCGACGACAAACAGGAAAGGGGATAAGCGAAAGGTGCACTTGGGAAAGACTGAAAGTTACAAGGAAGAAAAATGGAACCATGGGCCATATTAGAAGGGTAAAGAAGGGTGAGTGACAACAAAGCAGCAGATCTGAGCACTCTGGGAGGCCACGGCGGGTGGATAGCTTGAGGTCACAAGTTCGAGACCAGCCTAAGCAAAAGCTAGACCCCCAACTCTAGTAAAAATAGAAAAACTGAGGCAAGAGGACGGCTTGAGCCCAAGAGGTGGAGGGTGCTGTGAGCTATGACACCACGGCACTCTATCCAGGGCAATAGCTTGAGACTCTGTCTCGAAAGAAAGCAGCAGTTTTCTTGCAGCTGACCTTCTCAAGGTCACAAAAAAGGGAAAGAATCATGTCTTAAGGGAAGAGAGAGACAGAGGCGCTATTATTTAAGGACCTACCCTCTGCTTGATGCTTTATGTACAAACTCCCATTTAATACATAGCAACCTGCAAGGCATGTTTTGCAAATAAGGGGCTTGAACTCAGTAAGAAGTGAGGCTGGGACTTAAAATCAGGTCTTGTGGATACAGACCACATTCCAACTTCTATATGTTTTCCTTAACAACACTCCACCCCACACCTCTTGGAAGCACAATTGATAAAACCAGAGGGGACCTACTAAGAGAAACAGAGTCCTAAAGGAAAAGAGGCTGGAAGCAGGTTCCAAGGAAGAATCCCCCGCCGACAGCAAGGACATAAACAGGGGGCAAGGGTCCACAAGAAGCCACTGCTTCCCTTATGCTTCTTTTCTTTTCTGTTGTGTTTTATTTTGTTTTTTTATTTCTAACCAAGAATCACCTCCCCCCACCCCAACCAAGCAGTCACACGGGGAAGGAAAAGGAAGGGTGGGGACTGAGGATGGGGGAAGGGGTGTGCCCTATCTAGGCCCCTCCCACAAGTTCACTGCCCTGTGGGAATGCAGGCTCTGCACAGCCAGATCCACTTTATGCAAAGAAACTGGATATTCAGAGTTTGAATCTCTTGATTTTTTAAGTTTTTTAAACTTAGGCAACTAAGTGAAACTTAAAAACAACATATTGGCAAAAAAAAAGAGATCTGTGGGTCAGATTCCACCAATTACAACCCCTAGAAACATCCCCAGTGCTCTGATCTGAGGACTGTTTATAGTGGCTCAGGCGGGGTGGGGAGTTGCAGGTGGGGAGGGGGGGCTGCACCAAAGAATTGGAGACAGCTGAGCTCAGGGAGAAGGCCCAGGGCAGGCCGGCAACCAGGAGGGAGGATGGGTCTATGCAGATCTCCCAACACACCACGTGGAGTGGCACACGGGAAAGCATTTACTCACTTAGCACCTGGGGTAATTCTCATCTTCAGCCAAGCACTGTTTTGCTGTTGGGAATCTATGCCAAAGTAATCAAGGATTTTGCTTATTAATTTTAATCTACACTTCAGGAACAAAGAATTGCCAAAACATTAAGTTTTCCTCTAAAAATGAAATTATTAAAAATTATTCTGCAGTGAGTACACCAGCTACCCCTAAGCTAAAACCTATAAACGGTGGCCGAGGAACTGTGGGAACACCCAAGTGCTTATCCTGGTGACCAAATAGATTCTCAGGACACCAGTCTCAGAGACACCAGCAGCCTTGCCAGTTACATCGTGTCCTATCTGAAGGAAGAAAGGATTCTCATGTGCTCACCAAAGAGTTTCAAAAAGAGCCCAAAGAAAAAGTTAAGTCTTTCTGTCATCAGCACCGCCTGGGATTCTGTACTGCCCAGCAACCTGCGTGCTGCCAGCCCAGAGTCATGTATGTCCCTGAAGTGGTGAAACAGCCTCAGCTCAGTACTAACCTGAAGATAAGCAGCCCCCTCATACACACAGCCGTCCCACTGAGAGCTCACCAAGCAACCTTCTGTACAATTTGTCTTCCCACATAAATTTCCTTTGTTGTTGTTGTTGGTGGTGGTGGTTTGGTTTGGTTTGGTTTGGTTTTTTGAAACAGTCTCATACTCTGTTGCCCTGGGTAGAGTGCCGTGGTGTCATAGCTCATGGTAACCTCAAACTTTTGAGCTTGAGCAATCTTCTTGCCTCAGCCTCCTGAGTAGCTAGGAGACTATAGGCACATGCCACTATGCCCAGCTAGCTTTTATATTTTTAGTA
>NW_003852405.1:28494713-28496609 GCF_000181295.1 Otolemur garnettii
ACACCTCAGGGGCTCATCAGTGACAGTGATTAACCTGCACTGACTCTTCATTATTACCCAAAGTCCACAGTTTACATCAGGGCTCACTGCCAGTGTTGAATGTTCTCATAGGTCTGAGGAAATGTATAATAATACCTACCCATAATGGTATTATCACGCAGACTTATGTTATGCCCCCAAAATCCTCAGTAATCCACCGATTCATCCCAGATTTTTTCAACATTATTATACCTATGTTATTTGCCAAGCCATCTTCTCGAAAGTGGCATCTCAAAACTAACCACTTGGTGGCACCAAAGCCAAAGGTAAGTTTTAAGGTCTGCCTGAGCCCCTCCTCCAGAAAGGCGGTTTTAACCCTTAAGAAAACAGAAGCCGCGTTGCTCTGTGACCCTGTAATGTAAGTATGGAAATCAACTGGTTTATACATGAACACAGGCAGGATAGTCCTGTTCTCCCACAGGGGTAAGAAAACAGGTTAGTGTATTTGAAATGTTTTGAAAATCACGAATACTTATAGTCTGGCCTACTTTTGGGGTGCTGGCCTGTCTAAGCGTGTCTGAGCAACCAGGCCAAGCCCTAAATCAGTCATTTCACGGGAATGGGTCTGCCTGAGGCCTCTCCTGGGTCAGAGTTACAACAAGGACGTGGTTTCCACAGTAGACCCCGCTGATCGGCCTGCAGCCGCTGATTCACTAGGGCCCCCCTAAGCCCACCGCCCACCTGCTGCCGCTGGTCACTAGGGCTCAGGGACACTCAGCCTGTGGGTGCCCAGCTGCTCTCATGGTGCCACATCCCCTGGAAGGCGTCACGTCTACTCCCAAACCTTTCTGTGGCAACTGTATCTGTCACTCTGATTACGTGTCTAAAGGAACATGAGCTGAGGAGTATAAAACCAGGAGCTCTCATTGCTATGGAAACTAGGTTGACTTCTTTGCTTCATGAGGGGGAGGGACAAATAAAGACAAAAAAATTTATGTGTAGGCAAGATGACTCTAGGAGATTAGAAAAAAATATATGTAAACATTCTTCATTTCATATATCTGAGGTTTTTAATGAAATAAAATCCATAATTATGCATCAAAGTTGTGATTACACAAGAAAGACTTCACAGAACTCTGTGATTTCTACTGAAATAAAAGGCTTTTACAATAAGAGTGGGGTTTTTTGTTTTTTTGTTAATCTTCCTGATTTCCTAGAAGTGGTTTAAAAAAAAAAGCGTGTTTTTCAGAAATGTGTATTTCTGGTCAGATGCTCTGGGTGGCTCATGCCTGTAATCCTAGTATTCTGGGAGGCCGAGGCATGAGGATCACTTGAGGTCAGGAGTTCAAGACCAGCCTGAGCAAGACCAAGACCCCGCCTCTTCTAAAAATGGAAAATTAGCCAGGCCCTGTGGCAGCACCCATAGTCCCGATACTTGGGAGGCTGAGCCAAGAGTCTGAGGATGCTGTGAGGGAGGCTGAGGCTACGGCACTCTAGTCTGGGCAACACAGTGAGACTTGGTCTCAAAAAACCAATAATTAAAATAAAACAAAAATGTATATTTCTGTTTTAAATTAAAATGTGTATTTTTTCTTTTCAGTTAAAGGGGGTGTATCATTCTTTATTACATGCCCTTTAACTGAAAAAAAATTTTTTTTGAAACAAAGTCTTGACTATTGCCTAGGCTAGAGTGCAGTGGTATAATCATACCTCACAGCAACCTCAAAGCCCTGGATTCAAGCAGTCCTCTGACCTCAACCTCCCAAGTTGGGACGACAAGTGTGTTCCACCATGTCTGGCTAATTTTTCTATTTGTTTTGTAGACAAAGTCTCGCTAGTTTTCTCAGGTTAGTCTCAAACTCCTGGCCTCAAGTAATCCTCCCACCTTGGCCTCCCCCAGTGCAGGTGTGAGCCATC
>NW_003852405.1:28497022-28516723 GCF_000181295.1 Otolemur garnettii
GGACACAGCTGCCTCCAAGTTGCTCAGCAAATAAGAGACAGTCCAAAGATGGCAGGAGGGAAGAATGGAATGGTCAGGATGCAGAGACGGCCAGCAGGGGGCCTGACAGGACCAGCCTGCTTCTGGGGACAAGTGGAAACCTTGGAAATATCTAGAAATAGTTGGAAATAGGTACAAGGCAGTGAGCTGAGGGCCTTTGTGAAATGGAGGGGAGAGAAAAAAATCATCAGTGACGTTTCGGTCACAGAAAGGAAGCAAGCCAACCCCTTTCCCTTCAAAACTGTGAGAAAAAGATTGTTTTAATATTTCCTATTATGTTTCAGCTGAAAGTAAGACTTTTTAATTTTCCTGACTTCTCAAAAACATTATCTGGTCCTTTTAAAACATCTTGCAAGGACTTTACTACTGAGGTCTCATCATCTCCATCTTCACACTCATGTTAAATGTGGGATTATGATGCCTCTGTCTGAGCAAAGTTCTCAGCTGTGTTCTGATCATTTATATCTAATGGCTTAGCTAAGAGAAAAGTTCTTTGTTGTTGTTGTTGAGACTGAGCCTCTCTCTGTTGCCCTGGGTAGGGCACCATGGCATCATAGCTCACAGCAACCTCAAACTCTTGGGCTCAAGTGATCTTCCTAACTCAGCTTCCCAAGTAGCTGGGACAGGCACCTGCCACAATGCCCGGCTAGTTTTTTCTTAGTAGAGATGGGGTCTTGCTCTTCCTCAATCTAGTCTCAAACTCCCGAGCCCAAACAATCCACCCACCTCAGCCTCCCAGTGTGCTAGGATTATAGGCATGAGCCACTGTGCCCTCCCAAAGAAAAATTATCTTCACTGAATCCATATTGTTATCCAGTATCACAATTAAGAGTGTGTACTTCAGAGTCAGTGCACCTGCGTTAAAACCCCAGCTCCTCTGTCTGTAAAGTCAGAATAACACCTATTTACAGTGTCATGTTAAGCACTCAAAAGGCTACTGTAGGAGAGGTGCTCAGCCCGTGGCTTGGATCACGTGAACAGAGCCCTGCATCTAGGGTAGATGATTTGCTTGGGCAGGTGTGTTTCAACCGCAGAGAGAGACCCTGCTCTTCCCCTCCCTCCCTGACAAACCACTCAGTTTCTCTCTGAAAATGAGAACCATGCAAAGGTCCCACTTCAAATGCCGGGAGCAAAACTCTCCTTATCTGGTGACTTATCTGGTGTGAGTCACTTAAATGGACAAGTGGGTTTTCACAGCCTTTGGAAAATCTAGGTTTACAGGGCACATGCGGTGGGGCTGAGCTCATTGTGAGGACATGTTCGTTTTCATTGGCAAAAAGGGAAAGGAAGTGAGCCAGGCCCTAAAAAAATGCCCCTAGAGACATTCCAGCTGATCCTCGATAAGGACGGGGAATGCTGCCATCAGCTCATGGCTGGAAGAAGGAAACTTGGATCAGAGGGCAGCTGACCAGGAGACACCACGTTAGGTGTGGGAACCATTTCCCATTAAACTACACATTTCAACAAGGGAGTCAGTTCAACCAGTGGTTTTCAATTTTTTTTGCTGTGACTCACAGTAGGAAACATATACATTGTATCATGATCCATAAATGTGCACAAACATATATAAGAACTGACACATGGGTGTTTGTAACTGATACATGCTTGCCTTTCTTAGGTACAAAGTACTGTGATGGTTCGGTCCTATTCTACTTGGTGTTCTAAACACACTGGTTGAGATAAACAGTGTTTTAGATTCTGACCGGCACTGAGAGTCTGAGGGTACATTTCACAACAGCCTTTATTCCTCCCCCACAGCCCCACAGCTAACTCCGGGGAGCTGCTAGGGAGCATCTGCTCGGAGACAAGTGACTTGATCTTGATACTTGGATAGACCAGGCTGCCTCCTCCACGACTGGCCATTCCTCACTATGCTGGCCCCTCCTCCTCTTTGTGTCCCTTAAATGCTGGTGTGTCCCTCAGCAGCTGTGTCTGATCCCTTTACCCTCTGAGTGAGTTTACTTCCACAGCTTCCCTGAGTGAAGGACAATTGCTCATAAACCCCATTCACTGGGCTCTGATTCTCAGCCCTCATCTACCCCTTCTATCTCCCCCACTGAACTCTCCCACAGATTTCAAACTCATTAGGTCCAAAATTGTATTTATAATCTCTCTTCCCTGTCTCCTCACTGAAACCTATTTATTTTCCAGACTTCCTTATCTCAAGAATGGCACCATACTCACCCAAGACCCAACCTGGAGGTCATCAGTTGCAATCTCTCCTTTCTTCATCTCTACATCCCACAGGTTACAATTCAGCCTTCTTAATGGTGCATTCAGTGGTATGCGGGGAAACATTTAATACCACACCACACACACAGCACTGACTTGCAGGGCTTATTGATTCCTATGATATGAATATCCACCATAGCCAATTTCAGCCTGATGTCATTGACGGGGGAGTCAGGAAGAGACGTGTACAACACCTCCAGCACATACCGTCCACTCCTCAGAACCACTACTCCCGTCATGCCTCCTCTATGCCTTCATTCATCTTCTTGCTCTTAGCTAACACAACAGAATGTTTATGATCCCCTGAACTCATGTCACATTCCACTCCTTTCTCTGCCACAGTGTCCAAAATACCTAAAATCAAGAGTCACCATGTTACTCCCCCCACCTAAACCCTTTCATTGGTCCTCACTGCCCATGTGACCTTCATAGACAAGGCCCTGATAACGTGGTCCCTGCTGACTTGCAGCTGTCAGCACCACCCCTTAACCTCGACTCCAATGACAACAGCATGCCTGGTGGTCCCAATCATGATGCTGTCCTGTCCTGTACTTCTGTACCTTTACTCATTCTATCCCCACTCCACAACTTTCCCCAGTTTGTCCATGGTGAGCAAGGGCAAGTCTGGGATGATTCTGCTCAGAATATTTTCACACTGATGAACACGAGGCCTTCATTGGCTTATCAAAATAGTGCTGTGTGGTGAGATACGCTGGCACATTTCCTGTAGATGAGATGGCCCTGGGGGTTTGAACAACACTTGGAATACAGCTGCCTTGGCTAAAACCGAGCCAGTACAGATGTCACAGCAAACGGGAAATAATTTCATACCATCCCCTGGTGCTGAATTCAAAATATCAATGGAGGAAAAGTACTGGGGAAAGAGGGCTTTAAAACAGATGAGGTAACTTCTTTAAATACCAATTCTGTATGTAACTAAAACTTTTGCTGCAGAGCCCCGTGAGCAACAGTTATCAGAGTTTAAAGTGCTCAGTGAAAACCTGACTGCTCAGCCAAACGGAAACACGGCAGGGGCTGCTCCCAGAGGCTGGACAGCGCGTCAGACCCGTCACTAGTCCCCAGACTTATAACTCCAAAAGTTGGTTAGGAAAATGGCCTTCTACAATGCAACATTTTTCTTTTCTTTCTTCCTTCAATAGTAATTTTCCTTATAAGTAGTGCTGTTGACCATTTTCAATGTTCTTAACTGACAGGCTAGATGAGAAGATATATCAAAAGCTCACGTCACCACATCACAGTGTCATTTCCCTGAGAAATGTAACCCAGGGAAGGGGGATATTGTTCCCACACTCACACTTACCAGGTGCCTTCTTAGGTTCTATTAACGTCATGGTAAAGTGTTCCCATTTTTTCAATTCCTTGAACTTCTGAGCAACAGCATAGTGACACCAGCCAACAACACTTTCTCCATTTATAGATTCAATATGATCCCCCACACAAATGGTTTGGACTAAGTGAATAATGCCACCATCTCTAATTCTCTGAAAAGAAAATTAATGACAACATAATACAAAAACATTATGTAACATTATTGTTCATGCTTTTGAGACATTACAGACAACGTACTGACCTGTTAACAATTCAGTTTAATGTTTAATCAGAGATCAAAGACAAAGCAACAAAGCACGGCCACCACCTTCCTCCAACCCTCCTCATCTTCCTCATCCCTCAGAATCCAGCTTGGCCGCGGTCACCACGGCCTCTGGGAAGCTTTTCCTGAAGTCCCCCAACCCACTCCCACTCCCCACTAAAATGGGGAAGGTGCCACTCTCACCTCCTACAGTATCTTTTGTTACATACGCTGAACCCGAGGCTGGGCACTTTCCACTCACTGCTTCTCGGAATTCTAACACCCTTTATAAGACTCTCCTGTCATAGATCAGGAAGACTGAGGCTTGGGAAGATCAAGTCAGATTCCACAGAGCTCAGTGCACCTGTCCATTTACTCTTCAGCCTCTGTTACAAAAATGCAATATCCCTGAGGACAGAGATGGTCTTATTCACCAGTTTACCCTGGGCCTAGCACAATGGCACACAGAGCAGTCCCTCCATAAATGACTGTTGAAACATTTCAATGTGAAGCCCATTACATAAGAATAGCTTGAGCTTTGTCAATTGGCTACATTTAATTATAAACGCAAACACTCAAAAATGGTATAATCTTAGCTAGGAAGGTGGATAACTAACAAGAAACAAGTAGGATTCCCATTTTGGAAGTCAGTATGGCTGATTTTATGTGATTGTTTTCCATGTATGTATTTTAGATGAGGAGACATAGGACCCAAGGGAAAACTTCAACTTATTCTTTCTTAAATCTATCTTACTTCTCGATAATACATCTGTGGTATAAGGGTCTCAAATGAGATCTAAGATGGCACCAAGAATTTCTGAAAGAATCGCAGCACCCTGGGAGGCAGAGGTGGGCCAATTGCTTCAGTTCAGGAGTTTGAGACCAGCTTGAGCAACAGTGAGACCCCGTCTCTAAAAATAGCTGGGCATTGTGGCAGGCACCTGTTGTCCCAGCTACTTGAGAGACTGAGGCAAGAGGATTCCTTAAGCCCAAGAATTTGAGGTTGTTGTGAGTTATGACACCAGAGCACTCAACCCCAGGGTGACTGTATAACATTTTATCACCCATGCACACACGTGACAAGCATCTAAACTGAACTCTGTTCACGGTGTAGATTATGCTTCACTTTCTCCTCTGCTGCTCTGTCCTCTGTCTCCACAAGACCCGTGACTAGTACTCCGAGGCAGGGAAATGTTTGACGAGTCATTAAAAAAAAATAGAAGTACAAGCTTTGAATGGATGTCAGAGGCTAAGACCTAAAAATCTGCACACATTTGCAAAACTTCCAAGTCCTCTCTGCTGCATGTGCCTCGTGTCCTGAGCTTCCCTCGGATAATCCCTCATGACTTTCCCAACTCACAGATTTTCCATCTGGTCACCCAGTCAACCTGCAGCCCAGTCACAGCCTTCACAGAGCTAAAAATAGCCCTTCTATCAAGTGGGAAGTTCAAGCACCACTTACAGTGAAGATGATAACTTCCTAAGACCTTTTTAGATGACAAAGCATCAGCAAATCAGGATTTGGACAAAACAAAGGCATAAAACACACCCTGTTGTGTGACATCTATCATTAATTCTTAGCTCAGGGAATGGAAATGCCAGCTCTGACGTTAAACCTCTTAGATCGACTCTTGAATTTGTCTAGTTGTATGACTTTGGGCGAGCTACTTAACCTTCCTGAGTCCTGCAGGGCAAAGCTCAGGCAATTGGAACATTCACATAAATGACAGTAACATCCTGATCCTGCTTCTACATTGATAGAATAGAGGTTACAAGTAACACCAACCATGGATGAATCTCACAGATATCATGTTAAGCAAAAGAAGCCAGAAATGGTAGAGTAAGTGACATGTGATGACATGAAGTTCAAGAACAAGCAAATGGTAACACAGGTCAGAATGTGGGAGAGTACTGACCAGGAAGGGGCATAAGGAAGCCTTCTGGGTGGCAAAAATGCCACCCTTGATCTGGGTGACAGTCATACAGGTGTACATACAAACATTTACTAAGCTGTATGTTAAAAATATGTTACCTCAACAAAAAAGTAAATAAAAAAACAAAAAACAAACAAAATAGAAGGGCTGTGAGGATTAAATGAGAAAGTAGATGCAAAGAGCCTAGGACGTGGTCGGCATTTGAAGCTGAGGACATGGTAGGCATTCGACATGACTCAGCTGCTATTATTACACCTACTTGTTACAAAAATAGAATTGTTATTTTAAAGAGATGAGTCTACCTTTCTTTTTATCATTCCTTAATTTTTATCATTTTCATACAATTTCAAGCTTCTCTCTTTTCTTTGCAGTTTTATCTTGCTCTCTTTGTATTTAAATAAAGGAATTATAATTGTCACATCCCTCATAGCACGAGGGATTGGTTCCAGGACCTCCGGTGGAGACAAAAACCCACAGATGCTCAGGTCCCTGGTGTAAAATGCTGCAGTATTTGCAAATAACTTGTGTGCACACTCTCCCATCTACTCTAAATCATCTCTAGCTGACTCACAATAGCTTTTATCGTGTAACACTGTGTAAATAGTTGTCATATTAATACTTTTTTGTTTAGGAATAATGTCAAGAATAAAAAATCTGTACATGTTCTCTACAGACAATTTTTTAAAAACTTTTAAATCTATAGTTGATTGAATCCACTGTTAAACCCATAAATACTGAAGGCAAATTGTATATAGTTCAGAAAACTTTGAAGAGCATTTTTAAAGAAGCAGAGTGGCCAAAAGTGGGTGCAGTTGGAAGAAACACTCAATGGAAATCAGCCTGGACGTCATCAGAACTACAGACCTGGGAGCGCTCAGTTGGATAATGAGTGGGCACCAGGGTCAGACTCTCCTTTTCAGGAGGTTCTAAATTCTAGTGAAGATAAAGCTGAAGGGAATCAATTCTAGGAAATGGCAAATAAACAAAATATAATAATGCCTTGAAGACCTTTAAAATGACAGTGAAACATCACCACTTCATGCATCCCTGCAGAGCCAGCTCTCATACTGAAGATTGTTTCTAAACTCATTTGGCCTGGTAGATTTTCTTAAATGTCCTCAATTAGGCCACACTGTTATTTTTTTAAATCTTACCTTTATAAAAACACAGCCAGCACCATTGTCTGAAAGGATGAGATCAGGTGAATCTTCGGATTTACATAAACGTACTTCTTTTTTCCTTCCTCTCACGTGGGCAAAGATGAAATCGTTCAGTCCTATTTGTCCTCCTGTCAGTCTTTCCATGTCTACTTTAGGAGTGTTTGAAGTACAATATAAGATCTGCAAAGAAAAAGAAACGTTTAGGTCACTTTCTAACTGGACTACATTCTCTCATGAATTTATTCATAAATATACGAGCAAAACTGTCCTCAGTTTGAAAAGCTACCTCACAGCCTGAGCAACATACCAAGACCCCATCTCTACAAAACATAGAAAATTAGCTGGACAAGGTGGTGCACACCTGTAGTCCCAGCTATTCAGGAGACTGAAGCAGGAAGATCACTTGAACCCAGGAGTTTGAGGTTGCAGTGAGCTATGATGACACCACTGTACTCGGGCTGGGGGACAGAGTGAGACCATGTCTCAAAAATAATTAATAAATATTGGCTGTCTTCCAAGGCAACTCTCTCTGGGTAATGTAGTTCCCTCCTGTTCCTAAGCCACAACAGGGCTCCAAGAAGGAACAGCTGCAAACAGGGCCAAGTTTACCTCACGGGGCTCTTGTTAAATGGCACTACTGTGTCCTAGGACAGAGGATGGTCTTGCCTCTTCTTAAAGGCCATATTGAAATTTCAGGGGATTATGGTCTGTCATGGGCTCAGTGGCTCAGGCACTCTGGGAGGCCATGGGTGGAGGATCACTTAAGGCCAGGAGTTAGATAGTGACTAGCCTGAACATGAGTGACACCATCTTTATAAAAAGTAGAAAAATCAATCAGCCATGGTGGCACATGCCTGTAGTCCCAGCTACTCAGGAGAATGAGACAGGAGGATAGCTGGGGCCCAGGAGTTTGAGATTGCTGTGAGCTGTGATCACACCACTGCACTCTAGCCAAGGGATACAGTGAGATATCATCTCAAGGAAATTAAAAATAAATTAAATAAATAAATGAATAAATGTTTAAAGATTAAAGGTTCATCATAAAATATGTTTTTATGTTGGCTGGATAAAATCTGGGACACATTTTCATACGATAGCATTGGGTAACACCTATTAAGTGCTTCTAATAAGCCAGGCTCCATGCTATCCAATTTGCATTCATTATCTCACATAATCTTCAAATCACTTTATAAAGAATTTTATTATCCCCATATTACAGATGAAGATATTGAGGCTTGGCAAGATTTGCCTAAGATCACATAGAGGGTATTTGTCAGAGCCAAGGACTTGAGTTCAAATCTCACCAACTTCAAAGTGTTCCAGTGGTTTGAACTACGTGGTCTATCATTTACAGTGCTGAAATCAAAGGTTATATTCCCAAAGATCTGCATGAGGTATACAGTATATGATGCATTCACTACAATGAAAATATACCACACATAGAAGCCTATATTTGAAAATTGGTAAGTAGTTGTTTTATTCTGGTTTAATAACCAGAATCTCGCTTACATTCCCTAGGCTGCAGCGCAGTGGCACAATCACAGCTCACTGTTAACCTTGAACTCCTGGGCTCAAGCAATCCTCCTGCCTTACTCTACTGAGGAGCTAGGACTACTGGCATGTACCACTGTGCCTGGCTAATTTTTTTTTTTTTCATTCTGTAGTAGAGATCATATCTGGCTATGGTGCTCAGGGTGGTTTCAAACTCCTGGCCTCAAGTGTCCTCCTCCACCCTTGGCCTGAAGAAGTACTGAGGTTATAGTCATGAGCCACTGTGCCCAACACATTCTTTATAAAATTCGAAAAATTCTATTTATCTTACATTATAGCATTTCATAAAAGTGACTTAATTAATAAATGAGGTGTTAAAATGAAAATATTTCAGAGCTAAAACAAACCTTAAAGATTAATTCATCCAAACTCTTAATTTTAAAAATGAGGAAACTGAGGTCTGGAGAGGTTAAAACAACTTGCCCAAATCCACACGATGGTAGAAAGAGAGCAAAAAAGACACAGCAGGGAAGCGTTGTGTGGAGATTTTAAAGGGACTTCTCATGCTTACCAAGTCTTCATTTCACCTTATTTCCCTTCAGAAACATGGCTCATTTTGCTAAAATTTACAGTGCTAAATTTGTCATTTACAATCTGAGTAATTTGGCAAAATGATTGAGAATATGTCATTGGTTAAAAAATTAAGTTCAGGGCTCGGCGCCTATAGCTCAACCGGCTAAGGCGCCAGCCACGTACACCTAAGGCGGCGGGTTCGAATCCCCAGCCCGGACCCGCCAAACAACAATGACGGCTGCAACCAAAAAATAGCCGGGCGTTGTGGCGGGCGCCTGTGGTCCCAGCTACTTGGGAGGCGGAGGCAGGAGACTCGCTTGAGCCCAGGAGTTGGAGGTTGCTGTGAGCTGTAATGCCACGGCACTCTGCCCAGGGGGACAGCTTGAGGCTCTGTCTCAAAAAAAAAAAAAAAAAAATTAAGTTCAGGCTCAGTGCCGGTAGCACAGTGGTGAGGGCGCCGGCCATATGCACCAAGGGTAGTAGGTTCAAACCCAGCCCAGGCCAGTTAAATAACAATGACAACTTCAACAAAAAATAGCTGGCGTTGTGGCTGGCGCCTGTAACCCCAGCCACTCGGGAGGCTGAGGCAAGAGAATCGCTTAAGCCCAAGAGTTTGAGGTTGCTATGATCTGTGATGCCAGAGCATTCTACCGAGAGCAACACAGTGAGATTCTGTCTCAAAAAATAAATAAATAAAAATAAAAATAGGCTTGGTGACTGTAGCACAGTGGTTACAGGGACAGCCACATACACCGAGGCTGATGGGTTCAAACCCAACTTGCGCCAGCTAGACAGCAATGGCAACTTTAACAAAAAAAATGGCCAGGCATTATGGTGGACACCTGTGGTCCCAGCTGCTTGGGAGGCTGAGGCAGGAGAGTCACTTAGACCCAAGAGTTGGAAGTTGCTGTGAGCTGTGATATCACAGCACTCTACGGAGGGCAACATAGTGAGACTCTGTCTCAAAATAATAAATAAATAATAATAAATAAAAATAACAAATAATAAAAAAGTTTTCAGAAATATTCACTAGCATAGAAACTTCATTATTCCCACAAGGTGAAAAGTCAGTTAAGCCAATAACAGCACCTAATTGTAACTGTAAAGTCAATGGTATAATTAGCTCACTAACAAAAATCACTGAAAACAGGCTTTTCTGACTTTCTCAAAATAATGAGAAGTAAGTAGAAGAAATAGCAGTTTATGGCTTGGCACTTGTAGCTGAGTGGTTAGGAGGGTGCCAGCCACATGCACCAGGGCTGGCAGGTTCGAGCCCAGCCCAGGCCAGCTAAATATCTATGACAACTGCAACAACAACAACAACAAAAATAGCTGGGAGTTGTGGCAGGCACCTATAGTCCCAGCTACTTTGGAGGCTGAGGCAAGAGAATCACTTAAGCCCTAGAGTTTGAGGTTGCTGTGAGCTGTGATGTCACTGTACTCTACCAAGGTTGACATAGTGAGACTCTGTCTCAAAAAAAAAAAAAAAAGATGAAGACTTTACAGCCTTTACATTTACCTGGATGGAACTGAAATACATTCTTCTTAGTAAAGTATCACAAGAATGGAAAAATAAATACCCAATGTACTCCATACTAATATGAAATCAATATGTAAACAATTACATATTCCTAAGAACAATAAAATGCTATTTAGTCCATTGTAGAGGTAGAGGGAAGGGGGAGGGGAGAGGACGTATGGCAGGAGTGAGGGGATGAGGCAGATCTCACGTAATGTGCCATGGTGAGGGTGTATGACACGGCTCTGGGTGAGGGGCTCCTCTACAAGTGGAACTTTGCCCTGAAAGTGAGAACAATGTAACCTAAATATTGTACTCTCGTGTTAATTTGAATAAAGTTAAAAAAAATTGCAAAAATGAGGGTCATTGAGAATCATTTTTAGGGAAAGAACACTACTATTGAACCATGTTCTGGTCACTTAACATGTTATTTCACTCAATTCCCACAACACTCCTACAAAGTAGGTATTTGATTTGTACCTTTTATCAGTGAGAAAAACAGAGGCTGGAAAGCGGCCTCTCTAAAGCTCAGACCTGAAACAGGCGATCCCACCCTGAAACCCACCTCCTCACCAACTTGACCCCGAGGCCTGTGCTCACCCATGGTGCCACCCTGACTGCCCAGCTGCCAAAGGACCCTTTAAACCTGTCCAATAGCCACACAACACATGACCCCTCAGGATGTTACAATAGCTGGAACAACACAAATTTCACAAACCAAGCTCATGTTCCACTCTGCATAATTAATAATAATCCTATAAGATCGATCCTAAAACTAAAAACACAAACCAGCAGCTGGTCTTCCTCCTAGTTTTCAGTTCTCCTGGCTCCCCTCCCCCTTCTTTTCTCACCTCCTAATTTCACACAGTGTAGAGCAATTACTTACTCTCCAGCAACCAGGTGTAGCAGTGCTGCTGCAGGTGGAGCATGATACTGGCCTCTAAGGAAACAGATTGACATTTGGGGGGAGCTTTTTCTTTGTCATTTTTTGGAACAAAAATCTCACTGTGTTGCCCCAGGTTAGAGTACCATATTGTCATCCTAGCTCACAACAACCTCAAACTCTGGGGTCCAAGGAATCCTCTTGCCTCAGCCTCCCAAGTAGCTGGGACTATAGGTGTGCACCTGGCTAATTTTACTATTTTTAGTAGAGACAGGGTCTCCCTCTTGCTCAGGCTGGACTAGAACTCCTGAGCTCAAGCAATCCACTTGCCTTGCCCTCCCAGAGTGACGGGATTACTGGCATAAGGCACGGCACCCAGCCATTTTCTTTGGTTGTTAAAAGAACTGTGACACCACTGTCACCTGCGGGAAGCAGAACTTAGGTCAGGGATGCCATATGAACTGCAATGCTCAAGAAGCCCGGCTCAGTGAAGCTCTGTCCTTCATTCCACACGAGGTTCAAGTGTCCTACCTGACATTCACACTGGGAGACCTAGACTCCAATTCTGTGTTACACACAAAGAACTTTTTGTTCTCAAGTTCCCTGCACTGCAGTTACCACATATCAAGGGAAGATTACATTTGTTTATGCAGACCCTTACCAAGAGTCGTCCATCATTGCAGAAAATCAAGTTGCTGACTGCAATGCTGTTCATGTTATTTGAATTTTTAACATGAAATATTTATATTAAGGCCAGGTGGGATGGCCCACACCTGTAATCCTAGTACTCAGGGAGGCCAAGGCAGAGGATTGCCTAAGCTCACAGGTTCAAGACCAGCATAAGCAAGAACAAGACCCCATCTCTAAAAATAGCCGTGCATTGTGGCAGGCGCCTGTACTGCCAGCTACTTGGGAGACTAAGGCAAGAGGATCAGTTAAGCCCAAGACCTTGAGGTTACTGTGAGCTATGACAGGGCGACAAAGTGAGACTCTGTCTCGATGGAAAAAGAAAGAAGCAGCAATAGGAGCAGCTTGCTCCTATTGTTGAATTGTATTGATTCTATGAATATTTACAAATATTTATGTCTCATTTCAAAATGTCACATATAAGAAGAGACACAAACATTCAGTTGAATATTTTATTCTTACTCGTCCTAAATCCAAACTTGCTCACTACAAGGAGGGTCCAGTCCCTCCCTGCTTCTTTATATCTTCTAACATAGTTTTCCCAAGGAATTGAACACTGAAATCTATACTGGCTGTGGGCTGTGGCTCACACCTGTGATCCTAGCACTCCAGGAGGCTGAAGCAGGTGGATCCTTTGAACTCAGAAGTTCAAAACCAACCTAAGCAAGAGTGAGATTCCATCTTTAAAAATTGGCTCAGCGCCTGTGGCTCAAGTGGCTAAGGCGCCCGGTACATACACCTAAGCTGGTGGGTTCGAATCCAGCCCAGGCCTGCCAAACAACAATGATGGCTGCAACCAAAAAAAATAGCCAGGCATTATGGCGGGTGCCTGTGGTCCCAGCTACTTGGGAGGCAGAGGCAGGAGACTCACTTGAGCCCAGGAGTTGGAGGTTGCTGTGAGCTGTAATGCCACAGCACTCTGCCCAGGGGGACAGCTTGAGGCTCTGTCTCAAAAAAAAAAAAAAAAAAAAAAAAAACTAGCTGGGCATTGTGGTGACTTCCCATAGTCCCAGCTATTTGTGAGCCTAGGCAAGAGGACAGCTGGAACCAGGAGTGTGAGGTTGCTGTAAGCTATGACACCATGGGACTCTACCCAGGGTGACAAAGTGAGACTCTGTTTCCCCCCCTCCCCAAAAAGAAAGAAAGAAAGAAATCTATACTGGTTTCGGACTAATATCAGGGTTAAGGAATGTTTTTTAATTATATGTGTAGGTAGAAAATAGTGTTTACAATTTTCTTTCAGGGCAGTAAAGGTAGTATCGTAAAGCATGTGACAGAGGACCCCTGTGTCTGATAAGGCTAAGAGTCACTTGTATAATGAAAAGAACGTGGGTTTTGGAGCCAGACAAACCTAAAGGTCAAAGACAGGCATCCTCAAACGACGGACCGCGGGCCACATGCAGCCCACCAAGGACATTAGCAGCTGACTCGTCCAGGGGCTCGCAGTCTGGCCCTCCAATGGTCTGAGAGACAGTGAACTGACCCCCTGTTTAAAAGTTTGAGGACCCCTGAAGAGACATCCCTCTGGGCTGTATAACTTGGGTAATTTACCTTTGTTTGAGCTCCAGGTGCTTCATCAATAGCCTGTAATAATCTGGGGGAGTTCAGGTAAGGACTACCATTTCCGCTAACACAGCAGAGGTTAAGTGGTGATAGCTGTTGGACAACAATCCCCTTCTCCTAATTCACCAGGTTTGCCTCCCCTCCTCCACACACCTTCACACAGAGGCAGGAAATCATGATAGGAAGGAGAAAGTGCAAAGTGTACAGAAGTAACAGGGATCATGACCTAACCACACCCAGGACTCCCTGATAGCACCAGATGGGGACAGTCTCGGGAGGTGAAATTAGGGCTCTGACCCTGGATCACAAAGGACAGAGTACTCACACCAATCACACCATCACTGAGACACTAAGGAAGTACACGCAGGTATAAACTGGACACTGAATCATTATTTCCTCAGCCTTGTTGCTGTGTACCCCTGTAAGGCCACTTTAACACTGTAACTCAAGAACCTGAGACTTTTATGGATCGAGACGCAGATTCTGGATTTTAGCCATCAAAAAAAAAAAAAAAAAAAAGACTGGAACTGTCACTCTACATGCACTCTGAATTATCTTCAGGGGAATTTTTACACACATAGCAAATACATTTTCTGGATGCCTGAGTTCTAAAGTTCCAAGCTGCTACTTATGGAGGGTCAGAAACATCTCTTAAAAGCACACATTCCATCACTAACAAGCTCTGAAGTCCCTGCTTACCCACATAAGGCATAGGACCCCCCTGGTATGGGTCATGACCAAGCTTCAACTTTGTACTCCTCATTTTAATCACCACAATCCAGAATTCTTATCACACCACAAACAGCAGGGCTCGTGTGTCTGAGATGAGTGAGGAAGGCAGGTTTCTTGGATCCCAGCCCAGAGAAGCAGTGACGGCCATCTGCCTTCAGCTGACTTCCTCTGGGTCAGGCTCAGCAAGCATCCCTACCCAAAGGTATCTGTTAATGAATTACTCCTCTGAATAAGCACTTTCAAGGAACACCTTGGTGATCTCAGGTGAGGGAGCTCATCCTAAGGAGACCAGGGCAGCAAGGGAAGCCCAGGAAACCCTTCCAGGAATTAGGCAGGTTTCTTAGAAATTATTAAAATCTGGTGTATCACCCAAGACACAGTAGCAGCTCTCCTGGCACAGAGGAGACCCTGGTGGCCCTCTGAAACTCTGCAAGGATACCTGGGGCCACCGTTCCCAGGCCCCAGTGTCTCTTAGGTCTCCTCTTCCACTCCACTCATTACCAACTATGCAGAACAAAGGATGCTCTTAATGGGGGTGTTCAAAGTGTGGGGGTGTAACATACAGATATGCACACATTTACATATACACATACGCATTTATAAATTCAAAGTATTTTTGTAAAAAGAGAGCTAAGAAAGTGGCCATAGCAGACACTTCTCAGTTTGGGGTGATAGGATACGTATTTTAAAACTATTTAGCATTTATGTGTGTATGTGTGTGTATAACTTTTTCAATTAAAATAATGTCATTTACTATGTAGCTCCACTGTGGACTTCTGCTTTATAATTTTTCTTTTGAGTCAGTCTCACTCTGTCACCCTCGGTGGAGTGCCATGGTGCCATAGCTCACAGCAGCCTCAAACTCCTAGGTTGCAGTGATCCTATTCCCTCAGTCTCCCGAGTAGCTTAGGACTACAGGCTCCCACCACAATCCTGGCTAATTTTTCCTACTTTTGGCAGAGACAGGGTTCTCACTCTTACTCAGTCTGGTCTTAAACACATGAGCTCAAGCAATCCACCCATAATTCTCCCCAAGTGGGAGAATTACACCATAAGCCACTGCTCCCAGCCTATGGAGTGATTTTTATTTTTAGTGAATGAAACACAAAAGCAGAGATCACTTTCCTTTGGTGGCCTCTGGTCCAACACTGTGGATACCCTCATTAACTGAGACCCAAAAGGTGGATGGGAAGAGGAGAATCTGACAGGACAGCTGCATTTTGCAACGAGGTAAAGTCAATAGAAGGGGTAGGTTAGATTAGGAGTAGATCTAATGAACTAATGGCAGCTATCCTGGCTACATCCCATACCTATCAAGCTTTGAGGCAACTACTGCTATGCCCTAACTCCATCTTGCTAAGGGCTTTCAACACTCCCCCTTTAAGACGGGAAACTCAGCTGAAAGAGTTCAGTAATAACTGAAAAACCCCAGCTTCCCCTTACAAGCACTCCCCTTGTCAGGTGTTGGATCTTGTGAGATTCAGCTTGTGTTAAGAACTCCCCTCCCTGTAGAGGTTTCCACCCTCGCTTCTAAGGGTTGAGAGACTTGGAGGCGTGAGCCTGCTCTTGACCCAGCTGAGCAGTACAGGACTTGCTTAATTTGGACCCCGTGTGCTGGCGTTTCTCTATCCACTCACTTCAGGTAGAACACGACAAAAGAATTTGTGTGATACCAACATCCCAAATTTCCAAGCATGACATTGGATATCAGAAAAGTCAAAAATAGGCCTTAGCTCCTAAAATTTTCTTATTTCATTTATATTATGCCTTGCTGAATATATCCCTAGAATTCTATTTTCCAAAATTCTTCATTGAGTTCAAAAATACTTCATCTTGATTTTCTAATTGTTGAAGAGCACTATCAGTACTCCTATTTTAAGTTCTCTATCCAGCACTTTTCTAATAAGAAAGAAGTGATCTCCAAATGACCGTTTAATTCCTTTTTTATTTGAGACAGAGTTCACTTTGTTGCCCTAGGGTAGAGTGCAGTGGCATCATAGCTTACAGCAACCTCAAACTCTTGGGCTTAAGTGATCCTCTTGCCTCTGCCTCCCAAGTAGCTGGGACTACAGGCACCTGCCACAGTGCTGGTATATTTTTAGAGATGGGGGCTCGCTCTTGCTTAAGCTGGGCTGGATATAGTGAACTCAAGCAATCCACCCGACTTGGCCTTCCACAGTGCTGGGATTCCAGGCATGAGCCACTGTGCCCAGCCCAAAATGACCATTTAAATACACCCAGGTCTCCACCATTTGAAGGATTTCCACCCACTAGCAAAATAATATCATAGTACCCTTTTTATGTCCCTCAATACCTTGTACATAAGATGGCATGCAAATATTTGAGCTGAATACACAAGCTCTGGAGGAACATTCAGGCTAGAAAGGACCTGGCATCTCTTCATTTAAGTCAGTGGCTCTCACACACACACCTACCAATGGATGACAGACCAGCTGTCTGTGGACATCAGAGAAGCTTTTAAAAACTACAACATACTCAGGCCCTAGCCCAAGACAAAACAAGTGAGGCCTGTATTCTTTTAAAAGACTACCAGGTGATTGTGAGATATAACCAGATCTGAAAACCACTAGTCCAGT
Organism: Otolemur garnettii; assembly: GCF_000181295.1. NCBI lineage: Eukaryota > Metazoa > Chordata > Mammalia > Primates > Galagidae > Otolemur > Otolemur garnettii. Next base: position 28,514,024 of record NW_003852405.1, read on the forward strand.
CTACACACCCCTACAACCTCTGAAGAAACTGAAGCCCAGAGATGTGGGGAAACTTGCGCAAACTTGGACAGTGAGGGGAACAGAATAGCAAAAATACAGAATCAGGACAAAATGGAAAATATCTGGCAGAGTTCTTCAGTACGAGATGACAAAGATAAGTGTTCACTAATTAGAATGTTGTCAGGAAACCTTCTTAATCACAGAATAACTGATGAGTAGCTTTTGAAAAAATGCATCAGCATTTTTATCTTTTATTTTTTAGTTTTTTAGAGGCAGAGTCTCACTTTGTCGCCCTCAGTAGAGCGCTGAAGAGTCACAGCTCAAGGCAACCTCAAACTCCTGGGCTCAAGCAAGTCTCCTGCCTCAGCATCCCAAGTAGCTGGGATTACAGGCGCCCACCACAACGCCCGGCTATTTTTTGTTGCAGTTTAGCCAGGGCCAGGTTCGAACCCACCCCCTCTCTGTATATGGGGCCGATGCCCTACTCACTGAGCCACAAGCACCACCCATCATCAGCATTTTTTTTTTTGAGACAGAGCCTCAAGCTATTGCCTTGGGTAGAGTGCTATGGCATCACAGCTCACAACAACCTCCAACTCCTGGGCTCAAGCAATTCTCCCGCCTCTGCCTCCCAAGTAGCTGGGAGTACAGGCACTTGCCACAACGCCCAGTTATTTTTTGGTTGCAGCCATCATTGTTGTGAGCCCGGGCTGGATTCGAACCCACCAGCTCAGGTGTATGTGGCTGGCATCTTAGCTGCTTGAGCCACCAGTGCCGAGCCCATCATCAGCATTTTTAAAGTATATAACTTGGAATATTGGTTCAAGGAGTGTTATGCAGGAACTAAAGGGAGCATTCCACAGCCACACAGTGTGGGAAATGATAGATAACACAGGTCCTGATTTCTTGACTTTTAGTGGACTTCTCAGAACCTTTAATATGTGTTATCAGTTTACAAGGTATTTACAAAGTTAAGTGACAACTGAAGGCACTTTTCTATATATATCAAGAGGTCTTATAACACCTTGTAGGAAACCCCACACTAGCTTCTTAAGATGCTTCTCTTTGAACTGAACTCAACAGGAGGAAGAGGCTGTGTCCTTTTTACCTTTATGTCCCCAGCATCAAGCACAAGGCTAGACTCAGAGTGAGCACTGGTATGAGTGGATTCTCTCAGTAAAAATCAGTTAAAAGTAATCAGACATGAACTGTTTATTAAGGAAACAAGTTAACAAGTTAGATAGAATACAATAGAGAAGGCTGGGCTCGGTGGCTCACAGCTGCAATCCTAGCACTCTGGGAGACCGAGGCAAGTAGATTGCTTGAGTTGCAGACCAGCCTAAGCAAGAGCGATACCCCATCTCTAAAAATAGCCAGGCATTGTGGAGGGCACCTGTAGTCCCAACTACTTGGTAGGCTGAGGCAAGAGGATCACTTGAGCCCAAGAGTTTGAGGTTGCTGTGAGCCATAATGCCACAACACTCTTCCCAGGGTGACAAAGTGAGATTCTGTCTCAAAAAAACAATAAAGACTCTTTTGATTCTAGAATTATAACATTTGATAAATACTTACTATATGTGTCAGACTGGTGCAGGAAAAAGGATAAATTAAAACTGACAGACACTTACACCAACAATATACAGGAAGGAACTTTAATTGCTGGTGACAAGTCAGGTGCCTCAAGGTGAGAAATGCTGAGTTCTGGGGAACATTTTTTTCCAGGCTTTTTTATACCTTTGCTTTTCTTCAGTTCAATATCAGCTACATAGTTATGGCTACAGATGTTAGAAACCAGGCTATTGTTATTAGTTAGAGAGGCTTTTTTTCTTTTGCTTTTCAAGGTTATTTCAGCTCAGTGTCCAGTTTGTTCTTATCTTTGGAGAAGTTCCTCTGCAGCCGCCTGCTGCTTCCTCAGGGTCACTAAGAAGCATAAAATTTATTTCTCCTTCCTGAAGACATGGGTCTTACATACATCATTTCCTTTCCCCCTCACAAGAATCTTTTGTGACAGATACTGTCATTAATCCCACTTCGCACATGGGGAACAGAAATAAAGAAGGCCAGCAAGAAGCTCAAGGTCCCCCCAGAGAGCAAGAGGCCCTCCTAACCACTGCTATTCAATGCTTCCAGACACAAGGGAGGTTTAAGGGTATACGGCACACACACAAAAAGAAATAAAAGTACATAGTATAGGTGACATATTAGGAGTCAGAAATGATGGAGGGTTTTCCAACAAAAACATATAAACATGCTTATGTTCTCCTGCTTAGCAAAAGCTAAGTCTCTTCTACTTTGAAGGCACGAAGCAATGTGGAGTAAATGGAAACATACATTTGTGAGAGCTCAGAAAATAGGCCAGCAATTGCCTATTCCTTTTCATCTGGTGGGTATCCGCACTGACTCAGGAAGTCCCCATGTCACAGGCTGGAAGAGTGGCAGGTGAGTCCCTCACAGGCAGGGATTGCGGTCTGTTTTGTTCACTGATAAACCTCAGGATTTGGAGCAGTGACTGACACAAAGTCAGTAACCAGAAAATTTTGTAGTGAAGAATAAGATTAAGCATACCCAATCTGCACTTCTATTTTAAAGTTTTAATCTCCCCAGGAATAAATGTATAGCATGTACAAATGATAAAAGTAGACCTTTTCAGCAGGATAAACATCTTTTAGTAGAGGGTTTCAGGGTCTTTTTTTTTTTTTT
>NW_003852405.1:28517748-28519228 GCF_000181295.1 Otolemur garnettii
ATCAGTGAGTTCTATAAGGCAGCTGCGTGGATGTTCCTCCCACTTCTCAAAATGAGTCATGTTTTCTTGCTTGAATTTTTCATAGAAATGAAGCTGATGCCCAGGAGAGGATATTAAGCAAACACAATGATAATGTTCATCACTGCTCAGATGGTTCTGTGCAAACCCAGGAATACCATTCTATTCCACATAAACCAAATATTTATGAAGAAAACATAGAGAATGAATGTGTGACTGCGCTTCCACTGTACAAAACATATGCCAAAGACCATTGCCTCCTCTGAGAAACATCTGAGTTGCTCTGATTGCTGCAGGATGACAGCTGTACAACTTTAAGGACACCTGTCATCTCACTGCTACCTGGATCTCCAGTTTCAGTCTTCTCTATCTACCTTCTGCTTTTATTTAGCACATGTTTATGGAGTAGCTAAACGATCTAGTGACTCAGGGAACAAAATGTAAAAAAAAAAAATTCCCAGCCCTCAGGAAGAGAGAGTAGTAACTAAAATCAATTTAGTGCGCAGATGCTATGTTGAAAATTGTGCAATCTTGGTTATCTAGATTGGAGGGTTCACAGGGAAGATTCCTTACAGTAAATGACAGTTGGGACTAGAAAGGTGAGTAGGAGCTACAGGAACAAAGAAGTGAGAACAGCCTCAGAAAAAAACAGAGGAATGAAACAATTAAATATCCTTGAATGAACAGGATTGTTAGGAGATGAGGTTGGAGCAGGAGGCCCCAGAGAGGACTCGAGAGGCAGGAATAGGAAGTGTTGGCTGCTGGGGGTAATTTGTTGGGTTTTTTTATTAAATCATAGCTATGTACCTTAATACTATCATGGGGTACAATGTGTTGTTTCTATATACAATTTGAAATACTTTCATCCAACTGGTTAACATAGCCTTCATGTCATTTTCTTAGTTGTTGTGTTAAGACATTTATATTCTACATTTAGAATGGGAGCCCTGGATGCTTTAGAAGAGATTGGTGTGATCAGAGCATCAGAATACTAAAATAGAGAACAGGGAGAGTCAGGGAAACCAAATTCAGGGTGCCTCTATGGAATCCACATTGTAACCCTCTCCCAGTGACAACTGACAATTGTCAATACCCTCCAGCCAAAGACCACCAGGAATTCTCACCCACAGTCCCTTGCTCCTTGCAACTTGGCTAACAGTGCTCCATGAGAAATCCTGGGATATCAGAAAGAGGTGTAGAAGGGAGATGTGTTGCCTCGGTGCCTGTAGCACAGTGGTTATGGTGCCAGCCACATACAACAAGCAGGTTCGAACCTAGCACGGGCCAGCTAAACAACAATGACAATTGCAACAAAAATAGCCAGGTGTTGTGGCGGGCACCTGTAGTCCCAACTACTTGGGAGGCTGAGACAAGAAAATTGCTTAAGCCCAAGAGTTTGAGGTTGCTATGAGCTGTGACACCAGGGCACACTACTCAGGGCAGCATAGTAAGACTCTGTCTC
>NW_003852405.1:28520235-28527658 GCF_000181295.1 Otolemur garnettii
TCATGCTGTATATGTTAAACGTTAATATATACAACTCTAAGAATGTTCTTAAGGATGAGCTGTGTTTCTCACTGCCCACCCCCCATCAGAGACTAGTCTCTTTCCTTACAGTAAAACACAAAATTAACACCCACATAAGGTATCAGTATTATAACCTGTAATAAAGCTGTAAAGATACAGCGTTTAAGTACTGAATCTGTGAGGATTCTTTTATTCAACAAATATTTGTTGGGCTCCAACAATGTTTCAGATTCAATCTAGGCCCTTGGGGCTGCATCAGTAAATTAAAAAGACAAAAATCCTTGCCTTTGTGGAGCTTATAATGGAGGAACAGGGAAGACCATAAAATAAGAAAATACACAGAGGATAATAATATGCTATGGGAAAATTAAGTGGAGACGGGACTACAGGGTGCTATACTGCTAGATGGAGTGATCAGTGCCAGCCCCACCAAGATGATGACATCTGAGCAGGCTTAAGGAAAAGTATTCTGTAGAAAGAGGTTCCGGCATAGATAGGGTGACCAGACGTCCCGCTTTTGGCAGGACAGTCTAGCTTTTCAACAATTTGTCCCACATCCCGTGGCTTTTTTAAAAAGTCCTGATTTTTAGAAAGAATGCACAAACAGGTGGGAGAACAAGAAGGGAATATACAGTTTTCGGCTGCCATGTGGCTATTTTGCCAGAATAAGGGTTTTATATTATTTTTGTTAATTTTATAATGTTAAACTGTAATAATAACAAATAATTGCTGAGAAGTGACTATCGAGAACTGCTTATCAAAGTTTGCATTGTTGTCAAGCCCTGCCCTGCCCCATCCCCTACCCTGACCCCAGCTCCGCCCCACCCCACCCCGCCCCACCCGGCCATGTTGTCCCACCTTACCGATATTAAAATTTGGTCACCCTAGGCATAGACCACAACTAGTGTCCTCAATTCAAAGAATAACCAGGAGGCCAGACTGGCTGAAGCAGAAGGAACTATGATTTGGGAGAGGTAACAGGGCCACAGCCAGTCACAGAGCTTTGGCTTTTGTTCTAAGTGAGAAGAAAAGCCATGGAGGGTTTTGAGCTGAGAATAAGATACGAACTGAATCTCATTAAAGATTGCAACTGTTGAGAAGTTCTGCTATAAAGGAGAAATTTGGTGGTAGCACATGGGATGGGAACAGGTGTCACAAGAAGATTGGTTTGTTTTAAGAGAAACAATAGCATGCTTGTGAGTGTAGAGTTTGAAATTAAAAATCCCATTCTTGCCTTTTCTGCTTCTCACGTGCACTGTTTATGTGACTGCTTTATGCAGGGAGAGGTGAGTTAGCGAGTGACTTATTCATTCAATGAACAATTTGGTATCTAATATCATACACAAACTAACATAACCAAGTCAAAGGAAGTAATTTCTGAATTCTATCAAGAAACTAAGTCTGAGTTTCCAGTTTCTGGATGTGTAAATCTTCTAAGTACAAAACTGATTTATTTATTGCTAAAATAAATAGCCAGGTGTTGTGGTGGGCGACTGTAGTCCCAGCTACTTGGAAAGTTGAGGCAAGAGGATCCCTTGAGCCTAAGAGTTTGGTGTGCTATGAACTATGACCCCACAGCACTCTACCAAGGGTGGCAAAATGAGACCCTCTCTCAAAGAAAAAGAAAGAAAGGAAAAAGGAAATTTTTGTTTTGTCCTCACTAATATCTCAAACATTATTTATACCACCATTATTGAGAAAACTGCTTGCTGGGGTAATGGGAGGGAATGGAAGGGGAGACAGCATCTCCCTGCTATTCATTTGATTTTTTTTTTCTTTTGAGTCTCATTTTATTGACCTGGGTAGTCTACCATAGAGCCATAGCTCACAGCAACCTCAAACTCTTGGGCACCAGTGATCCTCTTGCCTCAGCCTCCCAAGTGACTGGGATTAGAGACAACAACCACCACCACGCCCCACTAATTTTTTATTTTTAGTAGAAATGGGGTCTCGCTCTTGCTTAAAGTGGTCTTGAACTCCTAAGCTCAAGCAATCTACCTGTCTTGGCCTCCCAGAGTGCTAGGATTACAGGCATGATGCACCTCTCCCAGCAGTTCATTTAACTTTAGAAGTTACTTCTGTTTCAAAGTGAACTAGCAAGCTACTAATGATATAATGTAATGACCGATACCTTCTGGATAGACTGTGTATTAACTCTTTTCAGTACAGATGGAAAGCTTGCATTAATGCTGGTTATATGCATAAGGATGCTGGTATACTATGGGGCTTATAAAAATTTATTTATGAGCTTTACAAATAGACAACCTACACAGTGGGAAAGGATATTTGCATATTTTGAATCAGATAAAAGCTTGATAACTAGGATCTATAGAGAACTCAAGTTAATCCACATGAAAAAAGCCAACAATCCCATATATCAATGAGCAAGAGACATGAATAGAACCTTCTCTAAAGAAGACAGACAAATGGCTAGCAAACATGAAAAAATACTCATCTTCCCTAATTATTAGAGAAATGCAAATCAAAACCACCCTGAGATATCATCTAACCCCAGCAAGAATGGCCCACATCACAAAATCTCAAAATTACAGATGCTGGCATGGATGTGGAGAGAAAGGAACACTTCTACATTGCTGGTGGGAATGCAAACTAATACAACCTTTTTGAAAGGAAGTATGGAGAGCCCTCAAAGAACTCACGTTAGACCTCTCATTTGACCCTGCAATCCCATTACTGGGCATCTACCCAAAAGGAAAGAAAATCCTTTTATCATAAGGACATTTGCAGTAGACTGTTTACCACAGCTCAATTACAATTGCCAAAATGTGTAAACAGCTTAAATGCCCACCACCCAGGAATGGATTAACAAGCTGTGGTATATGTATACCATGAAATACTATTCAGCCATTTAAAAAAGATAGAGACTTTGCAGCCTTTTTATTAACCTGGATGGAAGTGGAACACATAATTCTTAGTAAAGCAGCATAAGAATGGAGTAGCATGAATCCTATGTACTCAATTCTGATATGACAATTAATTACCTGGTACCTGGTGGTGGCTGGGGGAAGGGGAGAGCAGAGAGAGGGAGAAGGAGGGAGGAGGGTGGGGAAAGGATGAGCAGAGAGAGGCAAGGAGGGAGGGTGTGGGAGAAGGGAAGCGCAGGGAAAGGGAAGGAAGGAGGGCGTAGGGTCTCAGTGTGTGACACACCTTTTTGGGCCAAGACATAATTATAAGAAGGACTTTACCTAATAAATGCAATCAGCATAACCTGGTTTCTTGTACCCTCAATGAATCCCCAACAATTAAAAACAAATTATTTATGAGCTTTGGTTTAGCACATCAGAACAGCCTGTGCTCATTATCATGGAATTTTATCTTGCAAGTCAGTGCACTGAAAGTGTTGAACTCAGCTCCCAGGTATTGCCAAGAGACTCTGGAAAACTTAGGAAGCAATATAGCTTCAAGGAATTTGGAGTGAGGAAAAAAAAAAACTGCATTCATATCCAGCTTTGCCACTTGCTATGTGTAATTCTGAAGAGTCTGAACCTGAAAGCTTCAGTTTCCCCTCTGTGAAGCAGAAATATTAATAATAATACAGGAGAATCTCCATAGTTGTCCACCTGCCTACACTGACCACCTCCTTAAGTTGACCTGATTTTCATAGTAAGGACACGCACCACATGGACATATCAGTACAGTGGGCCCAGTTCCTCATGCTGACTACCTCCATATGTTGGCCAGTTGTTACAGTCATTGGGTGATCAACTTACTGAGTTTCTACTGTATCTACTTCTTAAGGATTAAGTGGATTGAAAGTCAAGTATCTTGAGCTCGGGGCGGCACCTGTGGCTCAAAAGGGTAGGGCGCCCGTCCCATATGCCAGATGTGGTGGGTTAAAACCCAGCCCCAGCCAAAAAAATAAAATAAAGAATAAAAAAAAAAGTATCTTGAGCTCAGAATAAGGATGAAGGAAACTGTTAATGCAAAGTGCAGATGCTCCTAAACTTACCAGGGGGCTACATCCCAATAACTCCATCATTAGGCAAAAATAACCTAAGGCAGAAATGCATTTGATACCCCAGTAAACCCACTAAACCCAAGGGAAAGTCAAAAAATCTTAAGTTGAACCTGTCATATGTTGGGGACCATCTGTAACTAAAACTGAAGGGTCTGCTTACAAGAGAGACATTTAAAGTCAGTTAAGCATGCTGATAGATTCACTGACTTAGAAATCAGAAGACACAAATTTAAATAATAACCCACCTTTTTTCTTGCTAATTCCATGAAAAAAAAGTGCAATCACTTTGTACCTTAGTCTCCCATTTAACTGTTAGGCATTAATAATGTTAGTTATTTATCAAGCACTGGCCATATACCATGCAATCTGATAGGTTCACATGTGGCCCGGGTTACATATGACTCCAGTCTTCACAATACGTTCAAGGTACGCATTCTTATCTCTGTTTTACAGGTGGCTAAAACTGAGATAAATTAGACTTGTTCAAAGTCACACAGCTAGATAGTAAAGGGCAGAAGCTGGTTCCACATCCAAGTTTACATATTTTAACCTGCCACCCACCTCCCCTAGAGAAGATTAGAGGAAATTATTCCTGTAAAAGTATTTTCTGAACTGAAAATTCTCATACAAAGTATTAGTCATATCCTATATTAACATAAATAATTCACAAGCAGGTTTGTGATTTGCCCCTTGGTCCGCGGGGACCCTGAAAGAAAAAGGGTGACACTTTGTCTCTCTTACATCTCCTCTTGGAATTTTGTCGTGACCTCAATTTCCCTTGAACAGACCTGATAAACAACTAAAGAACAGATGTCCAGATGCCCCTGTGCACCACTCGCCACCCGGGGCAGTTCTCTGCACGACTGGGAGTCAGTCCAGTAAAATCATGCGCTCTTCCTAGAAATGTGGACAAAACGTTTTCTTATTCTAACTTTCACACCAACATTTGCAGTTTACTCGGGTAAGCACAAATAAAGCGCTCACATAAACAAATGCTTTCCAGATCGTGCCGATATCAAACTCTGGGTCAGGCCCACATGCAGTCTAATTAAGGGAAATTGCAGTCCCTTATAGGATGTAAAAGTTAAAGCTGATCTCCCATGAAAATGCTGTTAACTGGTCTCGCGTGATTACGTGATTCTCTAGGTTACCCACCCTTGGAATAACAGCCCAGCTTTATTAACTTCTTGGGAATGCCACCAAAGAGTTTCTAGACCACACCTATGGAGCATATGACAAGGGTACAAGTCAAATCTGTGAAATATAGAACATAGATGTTTTGGCACAATAATCAAGTAAATGAGGTGAAAGCTATGATGACTGGTTTGATGTAACCATGTCAGATTGTATTTTTTAAAAATCAGCACATTGTACCCCACATATGCGTGAATGTATTCATGAACTATGTGTATTTGACTTAATAAAATTAAAAAAAAAAAAAGAAAGAAAAAAGAAACGACACATGAGGGGCAAAGCGGGCCTTGGCTTGGGCTCACATGGAAGGCACTTCAATTGTTTTCTCCCGGTAATTTAGGGAGGTGGGCAGCGTGAGACCCTCTCACCCCTGCAGAGGAAACCAGAGAGTGGCTCCAGATCAGATGGGAGGTGTTAAGTTTGTCAGGCCAGACCGGCTCTGGGGAGACGCTCACGCCCCATACGACTGAATCTGAGACGCCTCCGCGTGTGGAGGAAGGTTGCCTGGTCCCAGGCTCCGGGATAGGGGAATGTGGCTTTCTCTGCTCCTGGTACTTAACCTGCGCCCCTCCCGGTGAGGCTCAACGCGGTCCCCCGGGACGCTCCTGGGGACTCCAGCCCGCATCTGGGTCCCCAGCCCGGGCGACTGGAGGGGCGAGGCGGAGAGACAGGGAGAGGGCGGTCGGCGCTGGACACCGGCCCCTTACCTCTGACGGCGAGATCCCAAACATGTCCGCGATCTTGGCGTAGAGCTCCTGGATGCTGGAGAAACCCTCCACCTGGTATGCGGGGCTGCCGTGCGCCAGCAGCGTCCAGAAGACCAGGCTGGTCGCAGGGTCCGGGGGTACGGGGGCGCTCCCGCTGGCCGCGCCCTTCTGTCTGCGCTCCGCATGCAGGGAGGTCTCCGTGGGCTTGGTCTCCGCAGGCTTGAACAGCCATTCCCACAGCCACCGAAGCATCCTGCCCAACTGAGTAGTGCACGGACCCACCTACGCCACCGTCTCGGCCCGCGCCTCGGACTTTGCGCCCCGGACCCAGTGCAGGTAAGTGTCGCCGCTGGGCCAATGGCTGTGGCGCTTCCGCCTGTAGAGCTGAGGCGGGTCACCCTCCTCCAACCGCAGGAGCGCGCACCTGGCCCGAGGCTGCCGGCCGCCCTCCCTCTGGAGGGATCTGGAGAGAATGAAAGTTGTGCATACGGTCCCTCCTGTCATCTCCCCCTTGGGGAAAACGACTGGACTTCCGCGAAGGCCTGGGGACCCCGAAGCTCCAGAACGTTCCGACCTGGAATGCAAACTCGCCTCACCCTTCAGGGCTTCCCATAAGTTCCTATTCGGCACTTACACTTGATGTGCCTCTCTGGGACTTCGGGATACACAGTTAAGCTAAGGTGACCAGATTTTAACATTGGTAAAGCGGGACACCATTGACGGGGGCGGACTCTTTTTTTTTTTTTTTTACCAATCTTAGTTTATTTATTTAAGCCATCAAAGGGAGGGAAGACTGGTAATCATATGATAAAAGAAGGTGAGCTTAGGGTCCTGTACACTTTCTCTGGTCCACCTGCAGAGTAATGGTCCAAACTGAAGCCGTGGTCCCCAATGTCTGGGTAGTGGTCTAAGTTCTCTTTATTCATCTTCATAACCAGATGGAAGTGGATTCACGTGAGGGTTGTGGAATAGTATGGTTACCATCTCCCCAGGGAAAGGGCTTGGTCCTGATGCGAAGATGGGAATAAGGGATGAACTCAGGTCTCTCATGTTCTCCGTGGCAGGATTTCAAGTAGACATTCAGCATACTCACTCCCACCCTGGGAAGGGTGACAAAGAAGGTGAGGGCCCTCCACATGCGAGCTGAGCCCTCCTTGCTGTGGACACCACTCGACATGAGCCACCCCAGCTGTGGGATAGACCGACCCAACCACCTGGAAAGCCTGAACGCAGCCACTGCCATTTTTGACCTGGACTACCTCCAAAAATCAGGACTTTTTAAAAATGCTGTGGGATGTGGGACAAATTGTTAAAAATCAGGACTGTCCAGCCAAAAGCAGGACGTCTGGTCACCTTATCCTCGCCTCTTTCAGGATCCCAGTGGTTGCGGCTAATCTTTTTTTTTGAGACAGAGCCTCAAGCTATCCCCCTGGGTAGAGTACCATGGCATCACAGCTCACAGCAACCTCCAACTCCTGGGCTCAAGCGAGTCTCCTGCCTCAGCCTCCCAAGTAGCTGGGAC
>NW_003852405.1:28527678-28539352 GCF_000181295.1 Otolemur garnettii
AAGGTGACCAGATTTTAACATTGGTAAAGCGGGACACCATTGACGGGGGCGGACTCTTTTTTTTTTTTTTTAACCAATCTTAGTTTATTTAAGCCATCTCCCGCCACAAGTAAAGGGAAGGAAGACTGGCAATCATATGATAAATGAAGGTGAGCTTAAGGTCCTGTACACTAACTCTGGTCCATGTGCAGCAGAATGGTCCAAACTGATGCCGTGGTCCCCAATGTCTGGGTAGTAGTCTAAGAGGTTCTCTTTATTCATCTTCACAACCAGTTGGAAGCGGATTCAAGTGAGGGTTGTGAAATAGTATGGTTACCACCTCCCCAGGGAAAGGGCTTGGTCCTGATGCGAAGATGGGAGTAAGGGATGAACTCAGGTCTCTCGTGTTCTCCGTGGCGGGATTTCAAGCAGACATTCAGCATACTCACTACCAGACCGGGAAGGGCTACGAAGAACGTGAGGGCCCTCCACATGCGAGCTGAGCCCTCCTCGCCGTGGACACCACTGGACGTGGGCCACCTCAGCCGTGGGCGCGACCGCCCCAACAGCCCAGAAAGTCTGAACACAGCCGCTGCCATTTTTGACCTGAACTGCCTCCAAAAATTGGGATTTCTTTAAAACGCCGCGGGACGCAGGACAAATTGTTAAAAAGCAGGAAGTCTGGTCACCTTAAGTTAAGCAGAAGTCCATCTCCCTCTGCGTGCTCTGTGGTCTCAAGCGCTGTGGGGCAGAATTAGAACTAAGAAGCTCACAGCCCTGAGATCCGGGCCAAGTTCAATTCACAGTCAGACACCCTCAGCACCTCTCCCTGTTTCTTCCTGGGCAACTTTCTCTCCCCGTTCTGCTCCCCTTTGTATAGCCTCTATTTGAGAAAAATGACACAAAAATTTTCAACCCAACATTTACAAGTGAATCTGTATAAATCCCACTTGCCTCTTTCCATTAAACAGAAAAATGCCTTTATGACACGGCTGGATGACAATGGTAAAACAAAGCGTCAACTGTGTCATTCCCGTTTGTATTATACTTGCGACTGGAATAATCAGTGCAGGAAAACCTAACCTCCCTACTTGTAAAGCTAATTTGCCTTTTCTATTTTTTTTTTTTTCTTTTGAGACAGAGTCTCACTTTGTCACCCTAGGTAGAGTGCAGTGGTGTCATGGTTCATACAACCTTAAACTCTGGGGCTCAAGCAATCCTCTTGCCTCAGCCTCGGGGGACCTGGGACTATAGGCCCTCCCACAACACCCGGCTATTTTTAGAGATGTGGGTCTCACTCTTGCTCAGGCTGGTCTCAAACTCCTGAGCTCAAGCAATCCACTGGCTTTAGCCTTCAGAGTGCTGAGACTACAGGCTTGAGCCACCTTCCCGGCCCTTAAAGACCCTATTTTCTGGTTTGTATTCGAGTTGAAGGAGACACCCCCAGGGAGTGTCTGTTGGGGGGGGGGGCGTTATGAAAGAGCCAGTTCCCATGTCTCAGATGTCCTCCCTCTATGTGAAAAAAGGCATCCCTTGTTTCCCAAAACCCAGGAGCAGAAAAAAGAGGAAAGAAGAGAGACAGAGAAAGGTCAGGCACCCCAATTTTTTCTGACAGAACTTAAGGTCCCAGGACCTTAAAAAGCCTAAAAATGGGTCTGGTGTTAGGCTTGAGATGAAAAGAAGATGAAACAATTTGGGTACCAGACTCCAGAAGGGAGCACAACTCCAGGCTAAAACACTCTAGTTAGGACATAAAGTGAGGACAGAAAGGCCCAGAACAGGTGAACAGCAAGATAAGGGTGGGGTTTGTTTGGAGCTATTCAGAGACCTTACTCACATTTGAATGGTAGTTGGGGTGAAATCCTCCAGGGCTCTCCAACAGACAGGCAGGTCCCAGAGTCCTGTCTGGGCACAACCACACTAGGTTCTGAGAAAACTGGGGTGACTGGAGAGACCAGCAGCCAGCTTCCAGTCAACCACCAGTCTGGGGTCTTCTGCACCATATGGAAGGTAGGAACAGTGGCATCCAGAGAGGCCACAGAGGAGATGTTCAGGCCAGGTTTATTGAAAGGGGAGGGTGACCCACCTGGGCCATGCAAAGATGGCATCTGTGCCTAGGGGCAGTTAGATACCTCTTCTATATGGGGCCTGACCAGTGGGTACATTCCACACATTGCCTGTCAGGTTCGGGTCTTTGAGAGTGAACTTCTGGGGTGTCAGCCAGATCCTTTGCGTCTTTGACTTTGGAGCAGAGGAGGAGGGGGGAGGGGGGAAGGGTTTGTGTGTGGCTGCAGTAGGCCCCCAACACTATGATCACACCATTGTACTGCAGCCTAGGTGACAAAGTGACACTCCCATCTCAAAAAAAAATAAATTTAAGAAAAATTGGTTCATCAGAACTATTTCAGATCACTAGCACCATTTAAATAATCGCTGCTTCCAGTCAATGAAAGCAAGGTCGAATTTTCAGTTCCTGAGAGGTCAGGCAGCATCTCTTTGTTCCTTGAGCAGCGTCTGACTCTTCTGAGAACATCCCATATGTATCACCACAACCAATTTCATTACCCTGATTTTGCTTCTTACTCCCTTTAAGGACCAGAAACAAGAGGGAATCAACCCACTCTTCACCACTGACCCACAATTTACTTTCACTTAGTTTTTGGCTCCAGTGTGGCTTTCTGGAACCCTCTGCCTCTCATCGCTCTCCTAGGAATACGTCTCTCCTTTACTCTCAGGTCCCTTAACTCTTTACCTGCTCCGCACCACTGTGATCACACTTCCCACACTGTATTATAATTATGGGGCTCTTCTCTAGATTATAAACTCCCTGTGCCCCACTTTGGTAAACCCAGTGCCTGGTACAAGGAAATTCCCAGTCAATGTTTTCTCAATGAATTGCCTGGCTTCCTCTCGATGGCCCTGGATTATGCTTTTTAATTTAGTTTCCAAGCATACTTCCTTCCCCCAAGGTTGGGGCCTTTTGCTCAAACATTGGCCTGGGCTTCCCTTAGCAGCCGCGCCAGCTACAGAGCCCTCTCATCAAGGTCATGACATTCTGCTCCTCCCTCCTGGCCACAACGAATCTTGTTCCACCAAGTAACCATTCTTCTATTCCAAGTGAGAAATAAAGTTGTCCCTGAGTATTCTTAGACACAAAGGGACAAAGATAAAATAGTGCCAATCTATTTCTCCTATCTGAAATACAATTCTAAGAAATGCTATCTGATAGGCCAATGACCACACATACAGCTGAGCACTTAACCGGGTAGCAGGCATCATTCTGGGCTCTACATGTTGCATCTCAATCCTGCCAGCACTGTGAGGAAGAGATTATTGTCTCCATCTTAAAGATGGGACAACTAAGCCGTAAAATTTATGTCACTAACTAAGATTGACATAGCTAAGTAAATATACTATTAATAGCAGGGCTGAGATTCACACCCAGATCTAACTCCAATGCCAATGTCAATGCTATTTCTACTATAAACCAAAGCCCTACTAAAGTGGTCCTGAAACTGGCCTCTACCAAGTGTAACTCCTGAACACACTGGAAACAATGAGAAACCCATCTTCAGAAAGGAAGACACCAAGACTAAGAAAGGTGTAAGGCTTGGAAAGTAAGAAAAAAAAAATCTTTTGGTTAGAAGAATTTGATGACAGTTAAGACAAACATACCATGTTTCTCAGAAAATAAGACACTGTCTTACATTTATTTTTTCTCAAGAAGACACACTAGGGCTTATTTTCAGGGGATGTCTTATTTTTATTACGTATAATACAACAATCTACATTTATTCAATAAAGAATATACAGTTAAGTCATATTCTTCTGGAACCTGACAGGGAGAGCCGACCTTGTTGGTGGGGCTGGCGCTAGTGATTCGTGAACTCCTTTCCCCTAGCCATTCGCCTGTGCACAATAGGATGTCTGTGACCCCCATTACCACACGTGCACATGCACCCACACCTGCATAAGTACCAACGGATCAGAGAAAGGAGCTGTGGCAGATAAAAGGTATCCCAGTCTTCCTTACCACTCTGCTCCAAAATGCATGGCGTGGCTAGGTAGATACTCTGCATAGCCACACTCATCACTAGGTCTTAATATGGGGGTAGGGCTTATATTTAACAAATGCATAGAAATCCTGCTAGGGCTTATTTTTTGGGTAGGTCTTATTTTCGGGGAAACACGGTAGCAAGGCAAACTGTTGTAGCTCTGGTTGAAAGATGGCTCAACTCTTTAATGAAGCTTGTAGTAAGATTCGAAATAATTTGGAAAATCAAACAGGCCTTCATAAGTAAAAATCCCCAATGTGTGTTTTTAAATACATACAACACCATTTGAACAGAGAAAGCTCCACAAAAAACAAGAGTTAATTATAAAATTGTAATCATGTTTCCCTCCCCACTTTTTCAAGCACACAAACTGTCTCATGAGTTGTTGTGAATATTAAACAACCCAGGCCAGAATGACAAGCTTGCAAATGACTGTGCAACACAGAATATTCTCCTCCAGTCAGGTAACTGGGCAAGGTTAACCAGGGAAAGCATTTTCACTTGCACATTATCATCAACTACTTACCTAGGAAAAGTATTTGACTATTTCCTTGTTTGAATGACAGATAATAGCACAAGCAAAATTTATATGAGGCCGGGGAATGATATTTGAAAAAGAGCCGGAGCTTTTATCCGTGTGCAAATCCATGCTCCTTCATCTAGATTCACATTACCTAAGGTTCGCCTCCTCTCCTCCAATTCCCCCACCCCAGCCACCTGCCTTGATTTATGCAGGGGTGTCCAACCTTGCTTTTTCTCTGCTGCACATTGGAAGAATAAGAGTTGTCTTAGACCACACACTAAATACACAAACAGGAATGAGAGCTGATTTGCAAAAAGGGAAAGGTCTATGCATACTTTTCATGACATCTGACACCACAGATATGAAAAAAAAGTCCTCACATTATCAGCATGTGACCCAAAGGCCACAGGTTGGATACCCCTGATTTATAGCAAGCCATTAACCATTAAAATAAAAAGTTCATTCACTCAGACATTCCACCAGCACTCACCATTCCATTCACCAAACATGCAATCAGTGTAACCTGGTTTCTTGTACCCTCGATGCATCCCCAACAATAAAATTTTTTTTTTAAATAATAAAATAAAAAAGAATTGGTAATTTCCTTTGAATACCCTCTGGGACCACATGATATAATCCCCAAGGTTGGGAAAAGAAGCTATCTAGGTATCAAAGACACTTTAGCTGACATGGGGCTCTCCTTACTGTGATCACAGATGAACTCAAAAATCAGACTGCACAAATCAGAATGGATACAGCAAGAATAAAACAAATAACTGGCTACTCAGGTTCACAGAGGAAGAAAGCAGCCTTAAGGTAGCAGTCAGGACAACCACTGCCACCTACTGGTCAGCCAAGGTAGAAACAAGAAAGAGCCTGGTGAATTCACTTCTACCATATTGGGAGAACTGGGGTTGAAAGAGGGTGAGAGATCTTCTAATCCGTGAAATAAACATTAGATCAACCTGAAGGAAACTTTCTGGAACATAGCTACTTCATTTGAAAAGATTAAACCAATGTGATTAGCTGTGTTTATCGAGAAAGTTGAAAAGGAGAGCCGCAAACACACTGCATAGAATTTAGAATGATCACTCTCTAAAATGCCACTGTCCTGTTTCAGTCTCCCTGAACCTCATTTAAATCGGAATTCAAGGTTTGGCATCCGTAGCTCAGTGAGTAGGGTGCTGGCCACCACATACACCAAAGCTGCAGGGTTCAAGCCTGGCCCAGGCCTACTAAACAACAATGACAACTGCAATCATTTAGAGCCAGGCATTGTGATGGCACCTGTAGTCCCAGCTCCTCGGGAGGCTGAGGCAAGAGAATCACTTAAGCCCAAGAGTTTCAGGTTGCTGTGAGCTGTGATGCCACAGTCCTCTACCAGGGATGATATAGTGAGCCTCTGTCTCAAAAAAAATAAAAAATGAAATAAATTGGAATTCAACAAAAATGTTTCTATTGCAAATGAATATTTGATTCTCCAGAAAGGAACATGATTGATTTCTTTTAATTTAATCAACACAGTTACAAATAGTCTTATTTTAATATTGAGGGAAATATTCCTTATTCATTATCTCACAAGTTAGTATGTTGAAATTGACTGGTTTTCTGTATAGGAAAGTGTTGGGTTGGAAATATATTAAGGGAGTTTGTAATCATCTCCATAAATTCAGCCCTTCAGCAAACAAATTAGAGTTTTAGTCTAGAAATGGGCCTTCTGAAGCAATGTAACTCTCCAATTCATTCCTCAGAACTTACATATCTCAGAGTTTTAAAAGTGGTTACTGAGGCAGGAGAATCGCTGGAGCCCAGGGGTTGGAGGTTGCTATGAGCTATGATGCCACGGCTCTCTACCCAGGGCAACAGCTTAAGGCTCTGTCTCAAAAAAAAAAAAAAGTGGTTACTAAGAAGATTCCACAGTCCATGAAACCTCAAATGCTAACGTCATTTTCTAACAGTAAATGGCACACAGGGCATTTGATAACAAGCTGTTACTTCCTTAAATTTTCTATTTCATACTATCAAGGAAAAGAGCCTAAAGGACACAGCAACTGCCCTTACTATTTCTCTGAAATATAAACTAAACAATGACTCCAGAAAGCAAAATACCCACAGGAGCTTTAAAGGATTCTAACACCAGCCCTTACCGTCCCTCTCCAAGAAATGGTCAGCACCTTTATAATCATAATCTTTTTTGTTTTCTCCTACTCATACTGGCAAGAATTTATTATTCCAGTGACCATAATGTTAAAATATTCCAGATTTAATAATTACTAATTTAATTTTTTTTACTAAAGAACCACTAAAATTCTTCACTGTGTGGTTTCTAACCTAAAATCCATCACTTAGCCATTTAAATCTACTTCTTCCTGGCCTGACCTCTATGAAGCTGTTCCCTTACTTAGGATGAAGAGACCAGTTAATTGAATCTGTAACCTTGCTCTCCCTCTCTAATCCCCTACACAACTTTCCTTGGTTGAGTGACTAGTACATTTTACATTGTTCTGGTAAAATATTAACAGAATCCTCCTTGGAGAGAGCACAGACCTTAAAACTGAGTTCAAATCTTGCCTTTGCTACTAACCAAACATGTGCCCTAGAGCAAGTGATTGAATTTCTCTGGGCCTGTTTCTTCATCTTTAGAAAAAGGAGCAATCATTACCTACCTCAAGAGGTTGCTAAAGATTAGGTGGGGTGATCCATTTCCTGTGACTAGGCACAAAGTAAACATTCAACAAGTATTTGAAGTTATTCTTCCATAATTTTGGAGGAGTCTTTAATGTATACCAGGCTCTATACTAAATGCTGGTGACACAATGGTTAGAAAAACAGGAACAATCCCATGCCAAGAAATATAGTTAAGTAGAAAATAATATAGACTAAAAGCACACAAATAAAGTGATCACTAGTAGCTGTGCGTCATAATGGAAACAAATGAGGGCAGAGCTGGAGAGTAAGGGGAGGGGAAAGGTCAGCAAGGCTTCTCCAGAGAAGTGGCATTTAAACTAATAACCATAATGGGGCCCAGTGGCAAGCACCTGTAGTCTGAGCTACTCAGAAGGGTGAGGCGGGAGGAAGGGTGAGGCGGGAGGATGGTTCAAGGCCTGCCTGGGCAGCATAGTGAGACTTTGTCTTTAAAACTAAACAGAATGATATAATAGCCAAAGGATGACAAGGACATGGCTGTGCAAATAGGAGGAAGGTTGCTGAAGGCAGAGAAAATAGAAAGCAATAAAAGTTCTGAGAAAGTGAAAGAAAGCATGAAATGAAAGAAAGTTGAAGGTAACCACAGCATGGAGCGAGGGGGGAATATGGCAATGTAAGGGCCAAAACTAACTTTATTTTAACTACTCCCTAAACTGCCCACACCCAGAGCTTCAGGCTGCACCTGCATCTCAGGGACGTTGTGTTTACTCCCTATGCTATACTTAGAGAAGCTGCATACCAGAGAAGTTGTGTAACCCCCCCTCCTTTACTTTGTCTTGGCTCCACTGTGCACACGTCCTGTAACTTGCCCCCTTGTACAGCATCTACCCAGACCAATCAGCTTAAGACAAATACTACCCCTCCCTTCTTTCTTTCTGTACCCCTTAAAACCCCCTTCCATTTTAGAATCGGGGCTCTTCTGCTCTCCTGCTGCGACGGGAAGAGTAGAAGGCCCTGACTCGAGTCTGATAATAAAACCGCCTCTTGCCTTTGCATCAGAGCAGTCTCAGAGTAATTTATGGGGGACCTTGTAACTAGGGCACAACAGCAATACAGGGGATGAGGCTGCAGAGGCCACTAAAAGAGCTTGAAGGGGAGTGATGTGATCCCAGTAATGTGTAGCAGGAAAGGTCATTCTCTCACGCCCCAACCAGGGGTCTCACTCTAGTTCAGGCAAGCCTCCCCAAGTACAGCTCCAAAGGGACCATACCACCAGGTGTCCAAGGGACCACCTCTCCTTTTGAAGGCTATGCACACAGCAGTGTCTGGGAGCGGGGTACCCACAGATATAAGCCAGGAAAGTTTGGGCTGATCAGGTGACAGACCTGCTGCATAATAACAGGCAAGGATGGTGACAAACAAATCCTCAAACATATTGATGACAGGAACAAAGAGGGGCTGGGAAATGCCAGTGCTGTGAATGTGCCCATCTCAGGTCAATCAATCACTCTCTGCAAGGGTGCTTGTGATGGGACTCAGGTACTTGTGATAGTTAATTTTATGACAATTTGACTGGGCTCAGGGATGCCCAGGTAGCTGAAAAACATTATTTCTGGGTGTGTCTAGGAGGGTGTTTCCAGAAGGATCAGCACAGGAACAGTAAACCAGATGGCCCTTCCCAGTGTGTTTGAGCATCATTCAACCCATCTAGGGCCTGAAAGGAATAAAAAAGAAACAGGAAAAGCAAATTCTCATTCTCTCTCCCTCTCCCTATCTTTCAGCTTCAGCTGGGACCCCCATCTTCTCCTGGCTTTGGACATTGGTGCTCCTGGTTCTCAGACTTTCAGACCCAGACCAGGACTTTCACCCTCACTCCACTCCACCTTCATCCTCAGGCCTTGAACTCAAGCTAAATTACGCCACCACCTTCCCTGGTTCTCCAGGCTGTGGATGGCAGATCATGGGATGTCTCTGCCTCTTAACCATGCTAGCTAATTCTCTAAGTCTCATGTTCATACATGTGTATCTCTACCCTATTGTTTCTGTTTCTCTGGAAACCTCTAACTGTGCTCAAATACTACCTGTGCTGTGGTCACTGTAGGTCTTACTAAGCAATCAGGAATCTTCTGAAGGTTTTTCTTTCTCTTGATCTGTATTTTTTTGTTTTTGTTTGTTTGTTTGTTGACACACAATCTCACTCCGTCACCCTAGGTAGAGTGCCATGATGTCCTAGCTCACAGAAACCTCAGACTCTTGGCCTAAAGCAATCCTCTTGCCTCAGCCTCCCAAGGCCTGTGCCACCACACCCAGCTAGTTGTCCTATTTTTAGTAGAGATGGGGTCTCACTTTTGCTCAGGCTAGTCTCAAACTCCTGAGCTCAAGCAATCCACCCTCCTGGGCCTCTCAGAGTGCTGGGATTACAGACACGAGCCACCACACCTGACCTGCTCCTATTACTCTAAACACTCCATCTAGCCCCAGTGTGCCTTCCTCTGCTTGAACATCTAATGCATATCTCAAACACACACGCACGCACCCTTCGTAATAGCCTTCAGTCCACACCTGTGTAATTCTTCCTTGTTCCTTTGCCATCCTGGCTCTCACAGTGGACTCTGTGGGCCCTTTAGTAGCAGAATTTGAATAATACAAAAACTAACGCTCCTTCCCGCAGAGACAGAAGGGCTTAATCTCCAACCCTTCCAGAAATGAAATGAGATATTTACATTTTTACTTAGGAAAAAGAAAAGCAGCACCCTCTTGTCCTACCACAGACATCCTGAGGGCTCTGGCATTACTGCGTACAGTCCAGGAGGTGGCAGGAGTGGGAGCCAAGGGGCAGCCCAGAGGAGACACAGGGTGTGGACTCAAAAGTGACAGTAAAAGTGGGGAAAACAGGGAGATATCCGGGAGACACTTGGGGAGATACGATGAAAAGGGCTTACAGATGAATCTGATGGGGCAGGTGAAGGAGCCGTGAGGGAAAGTGAGATGCCACTTCCTGCCAGAGAAATCCAGGAAAGCAAGACTTTTAAGAAAAATCTAAAGTTTCTCTCCGGACATGTTAAAGTTTTGGGACACCAAGTAGAGATGTCAAGGCAGAAGGTGAATATCTGAGTTTGGAGTCAGATGAGAGGTCTGACCTGGAGATCTAAGTTTGAGAGTCATGAAAGCGAAGATGTTTAAAGCCAAGGGAATGGATGGGTCACCAAGAAAATAAGGGTAGAATCGGGGGCAGGAACCCAGGTCTGAGACCTGAGGAATCCTGAGATGGAACAGAGAAGACAGAGCCAGTAAAGGAGGGAGTAAGAGGAGGGAAGGGCCTTGCGGGAGTGTGGGCATGGGGTACTACCTGCCCATCTCCCAGAGCTGAAGTGTCACAGGGCTCTCCCTCCAGCCCTTCAATTCACAGGATTTCCTCATTTTCCTCTCGTGCTACTGCAGAAGAGGTCATGTTTTCTTTTATGGGAAGAAAGTTTCTGGTTTATTTCATTTTTAAATTTCTGTTTACTTTTCACTGAAAAGCTATTAAAATTAGAGAAATCACTTTTCCAAGATTAAATTAATTTATCAGATCCATAATTTTTAAAAATCATAAACATTTTTCACCACATACTTTTAGATGATAAATAAGATAAAGAATAAATCCTATTCAGTACTCTACCCTTGCTGAGAGAAAATCTGTACAAGGAAAATTCGAGTAGCATTTTTACAAGCTTAGCTCTGCCGTAATCAAAACCACGGCACCCACTGAAGTTACTTTCATTGAGAGGACAGTGTTTTACCATGCACGTCAATTCCACTTTACTGAAAGCAGAAATGTTCTTTAGAAACCATAGTTTCAGAGGATCTCCATCTGCAAAACTAGAAAAGGATAAGATACCTAACAAGGGGAAATATATAGCTAACATTTACTTGTATCCTTCATAAGCATCAAACACTGCACGTACGGCTGGGTGCAGTGGCTCACGCCTGTAATCCCAGAGGCTAAATGTGGAAGGATCACTTGAACTTAGGAGTTGAAGACCAGCCTAAGAAAGAGTGATACCCCATCTCTGCTAAACCAGAAAAACTAGCTGGGAGTAGTGGCGCACACCTATAGTCCCAGCTACCTGGAAGGCTGAAGCAGGAGGATTGCTTGAGCACAGAAGTTTGAGATTACAGTGACCTATGATGATGCCACTGCACTCTAGCTAAGGTAATGGAAGGACATTCCGTCTCAAGAGGAAAAAAACACTGCATGTAAACTGAAGCAAACCATCACATGGGTCAACCCACAGTGTGTCAATCAAGAAGTCTATTTCAGGCTCGGGGCCTATAGCTCAACCGGCTAAGGCACCAGCCACATACACCTAAGGTGGCGGGTTCAAATCCCCAGCCCAGACCCACCAAACAACAATGACGGCTGCAACCAAAAAATAGCCGGGCGTTGTGGCGGGCGCCTGTGGTCTCAGCTACTTGGGAGGCTGAGGCA
>NW_003852405.1:28539763-28544983 GCF_000181295.1 Otolemur garnettii
CCTCCCAAGTAGCTGGGACGACAGGTGCCCGCCACAATGCCTGGCTATTTTTTGGTTGCAGCCGTCATTGTTGTTTGGCAGGTCTGGGCTGGATTCGAACCCGCCACCTTAGGTGTATGTGGCTGGTGCCTTAGCCACTTAAGCCATAGGCACCAAGCCAGATCATAAGTTCTTATCTATCTTTCCACCCTAGTACCAGGCCAGGGGCTTCTGAGACCTCAAACTAAAGGTCCGTGATTTATGTGGAGGATGTGTCAAAATGCAGATTTCTGGACCTCCCTCAAACATAGGGAATTACCATGGGATCTGTTAGCATTTCCAATAGCACTGATAGGGCCTTCAAATTGTATCAAGAAGATAAGAAAGCCAGCAGGCAGAACAACCTAATAGCTACAGGTTGGTGGTTCTTCTACTTGTTAACTCACACAATTATTTGGAAAACTACTGTCATAAAACGGGATAAGTGAAGGAATAAAGAAGTATCACCCTGGGTAAACCTCCACCTTCTAACAGAAACCGTTAATGACTTTTATTAGAGGATTATGGCAGATGTATACATTTCTACCAAATCAAAGCAAATAATCTTGGAATTTGATACTTTGCACTAAATATATTAAGAAAAAATATACCAAAGATTTATGAAAAAAGATAAAGCCCTGAAAACTTTTGTGTGGTAAACAATATTAAAAAATCTAAAATTATTAAACCCAATCCTTTTTTATTGAGCAATAATAATGATAATGCAAAAAAAGTAACATTCACATTGTCAGATAAAGGTATGTATACCATAGAATGCTTTGACTCTGAGGTTCAGTATGGAGTCATCAGTTAGCTCCTTTTTTTTCTTAATCTTCTCATCCTTCTGGTCCAGTACCAAAAGGCCTCATTAAAACACCGAAACCTTTTTTTAAGACAGAAATACTGTCACTTTTTCCATGAAAAGATTTTTATCTTAAGGAGTCATACTTTAAATTATAAGAAACATAAAACTGAGCAGCAACTGTGGCTCAGTGGGCAGGGCGCCAGCCCCATATAAAGAGGGTGGCAGGTTCGAACCCGGCCCCAGCCAAACTGCAACAAAAAATTATCTGGGCGTTGTGGCAGGCGCCTGTCATCCCAGCTACTCCAGAGGCTGAGGTAAGAGAACTGCCTAAGCCCAGGAGTTGGAGGTTGCTGTAAGCTGTGACACCACAGCACTCTACCGAGGGTGACAAAGTAAGACTCTGTCTCTAAAAAAAAACATGAAAAAAAGGAATATAAAATTATAGCTTTGACAATAATTCACTTTTGGATCAACACATAATCAAATATGTAAATCTATGCTCAGAAATGTTGTAAATAATACATTTTAGAACCATATCAAAATATAATTTACATTTTCATATATTGGTTAATAGACCCCCAAATTTTAATTTCTTTTTTTTTTTTGAGACAGAGCCTTAAGCCATCCCCCTGAGTGGAGTGCCAGGGCATCACAGCTCACAGCAACCTCCAACTCCTGGGCTCAAGCGAGTCTCCTGCCTCAGCCTCCCAAGTAGCTGGGATCACAGGCACCTGCCACAACGTCCGGCTATTTTTTGGTTTCAGCCGTCATTGTTGGTTTGGCGGGCCCAGGCTGGATTCAAACCCGCCACCTTAGGTGTATGTGGCTGGTGCCTTAGTCACTTGAGCCACAGGCGCCAAGCCCAAATTTCAATTTCAAAATAAATTTTAAGTATATGCTATTATTTTTATAAAAAAGAAAAACTTTTTTTCCCCCAAAAAAGGAGAATGTCTTAACTGTATGTAGTTAATACAGTTGCATGGCATAAACAGTTCAGAATACTAAATGTTTACTCCAAACTACCTTTAGGAAATTGTCTTTAATTTCTCCTTTTTGTTATTGTTTTAAACATATCCATGGCTATACTAAAGTCTTATGGAGACTAATGTCTCCATTGAAATGAAGATGTGATATTCAGTCATCACCTTCCTAGCAGATGATAACCATGAGTCATTTCTTAGAACTAAGTCTTCAGGTAATAGGGTAAGGACAGCCTGTGCCATTTATAGACTTCACAATTTTAGAAACATTTTATAACCACAGTATCATTGTAATTACTCATCTCCTTCAATCTGTGTTGAGAAAATAATAAACATGCATTTTGCACAGGGCGCTAATACTTGTGTCTGTGAGCTGAACAGCATCTCCTGTCTCTGTCTTCACGATTAGCTTGGGTAAAACACTTCAGTGTTCTTCTAACCTGGTCCCTCCACCAGCATAATGGAAATGCTATTGATATCCATATATTTTTAGATATGTCAGAGAATAAAAGGGCTATTATTTGATCAATCTTTCATATTTTGCTTGATAACTGTGCTCTATTTAGAAGAAACATTATGTTGAAAACTCCATTTCGGGCTCGGCGCCTATAGCTCAACCGGCTAAGGCGCCAGCCACGTACACCTAAGGTGGCGGGTTCGAATCCCCAGCCCGGACCCGCCAAACAACAATGACGGCTGCAACCAAAAAAAAGCTGGGCGTTGTGGCGGGCGTCTGTGGTCCCAGCTACTTGGGAGGCGGAGGCAGGAGACTCGCTTGAGCCCAGGAGTTGGAGGTTGCTGTGAGCTGTAATGCCATGGCACTCTACCCAGGGGGACAGCTTGAGGCTCTGTCTCAAAAAAAAAAAAAAAAAAAAAAGAAAACTCCATTTCGCTGATGAAATTCATGTTGGTACTCTGCTAGACAGGCAATGATAACTGACAGAGACCAGGGAGTCTCAAGATGTGATGAAGATCTCACAGTAAGTAACATGGAACTAAATAAAGTGTGATTTACTTCGAAAACATCTATTTACTAAAGTTATAGGGGGGTATATTGCATATTATACATAATGTGAAAAAATTAAGTTCTAATTATCATCTCATATAACATTGGGTATAGCAATTCCAAACAGAGGTTAACCAATTACTACTTTTATAATTGAATTCTTAAAAAGTTTCATATCATAGGCTGGGCAGGGTAGCTCACGCTGGTAATCCTGGCACTCTGGGAGGCTGAGGCGGGTGGATTACTTGAGCTCACCAGTTCGAGACCAGTCTGAGTATAAGCAAGACTCCGTCTCTACTAAAACTAGAAAAACTAAGGCAAGAGGATCACTTGAGCCTGAGTTGGAGGTTGCTATGAGCTATAATATCACAGCACTCTACCCACGGTGACACTTTGAGACTCTGTCTAAAAAAAAAAAAAAAAGAGTTTCACATCATAAAAGTATATGATTATACTTTTAAAACCCCACAGAAACCCCCAATGTGCCTATTTGTAATTCTCAGAATGTGTACATCTGATCAGGACTCAGCTCTGTCCATAAACTCACTGCTCAATTATCATCTGCGTTCCCTACCACAATCAAAAGGCATACATTGTGTGTGTGCTTAGTGGTCGCTGCTGAAAGAGGGTGCTGTTTCCAGTGGAAGGAGGTCAAAAAGAAATAAGTTAATCATCCCCATTGAAAAAATAACTAGAGAACAAGGAAAAAGGACAGAATCCTGACAGCACCTAACAGTGCTGATGAAATGGAACGTTTAAAAACATGGTGTGTCTCACAGTAGCAGAATGGGAGCCCACACTGACAGATTATGCTAAAAACAGATGATTTTCGTGAAATGAGAGTTACAAAAAGATACAAAGTTCACAAATAGATACATTTTCAGGTGTGGGAACAAAATGACATAAAGAAACTGACCTTAGCATTAGCTTAGCAGTAGAGGTGAGAGATAAGGACATTTCAAGGAAAAACCTATTGTACCCAGGTCCTGCTGAAGCCCTTGGTAATGACAGTGGCCCACTGAATGCATGGATCTTGGTAACTTACACACAAAATTCTAGAAAAATAATTGTGAAGATATCATTCCATAAATCAGGGAGTCACCACCACATTTCAGTCTTCATGCACGCCCAGAAAAGGTGAAACTGACATCCATCAATAATAAATGACGTCTCACTTCAAATCTAATATCCAGTACCAAAAAAATTATTTTGTTGTTGTTTCAGCTGTTTCTATAGACTTTCTAAGTCATCCAGTAACTTTTCTGTCCCTAAAATAGCATCCCCTTTTTCATGTCTTTCCAAGAGAGCTGGTACTGAGAATGAATATTTTGAAACCTCCAAAAGAAATCCACGAAACCAGCACCAACAAATTCCAATCTGAGCTGGATTCCATGTTCAAATGAGGAGCAAGACCAGTGGGACAATCTGTATTCTACAAGCTACTTTACCATGAATGACTAAAACAGCTGCTATGCAGAATTCAGGCAAAGAATATCAGCTTTGTGGTATTAAATTTAAGCAAAAGGGGAGTCGATGGCAGTAAAATTAAAGTTTTCCCAGAAAACAACAGAGTTACCCAAACCATAACCCAGTGTGTAGAGGGAACTGCTTCTGATTTCCTAGAATATGTCCCCTGACAGGTGATTCTGATTGCCACGGCAGCACACATAGTTTTTCATCTAACTCTGAGAAGAAGGTGTGTTCACACCACATTCTGCCTTATTTCATGATCTCTGTTAAAACCTTTCATTTCTATTTCTCTTACATCTGTAAAACGTCACAGAAGAGTGATGACACAGTCATTTACCCCCAATTTTCCCAGTCACATAAGGTTCAGTGGGAATGTACTAGAACTCTAACATGATAGGCTAATACATTCTCTCACCCTGTGCCTTGATTTCCAGTAGGAGGTGATCTATTTCTGATGTTGTCTCCTCTAAAGATTGGGGGGCAGCAAAAGGCTGCTGCTTAGCCCCCAAAAACTTTGCTCAAACGTAATTATTTTGAGTAAACGTCTTTCAAAAGAAAAAATTCTGTATTTCTCCCTCCAGGCATTGGCGAGACGGCCTGTCAATCAGTGCTGGGGCGGCAGCTCCCGGCGCGGGGCTCGGAGATGCCAGCCTTAGCGACAGGCCGCGGCGGCGGCCAAGGCCCAGACACCCACCGTCCCACAGGCGCGCACGGGGACCGAGCCGGCGGGCAGGCGGCGGAGGCACCCCCGGAGCCCGGTGCCCAGCGAGGAGAGGACGCGCCCCCGGAGACCGGCCCCGAGGCGCCGGATGGAGGCGGAGATGCAGCCGGCGGAGGAGCGGCCCAGTGCCCGCAAAATCTACAGGCAGCGGCGCAGGCCCCACACGGTCCCCAGGAAGAGACCGGCGCCGGCCAAGCGCCACCGGAGAGCCACCCGGGTG
>NW_003852405.1:28545179-28549961 GCF_000181295.1 Otolemur garnettii
GAGGTCGTCGCCGTCCTGCACGGCCGCCGCGCCCCAGGGCCACCTGCAGACTCCGGCGCTGCCCCCTGCGGCTCCCGCGGCGTCTTCGTGGTCGTCCTGCGCCGCAGTCGTCAGGTAAGGCCCAGGCCCGGCGGCGGCCGCGGGCAGCAGCAGCAGCAGCAGCAGCAGTAGCCACGGCGCCAGCCCGGAGCTCAGCGCAGAGAGTGGTATGATCTTGGATGCCTTTGTCCAGCAGTGCAGTCGAGTTCTCTGCCTCTTGAATCGTGGGGGAAAATTCTGGACTCCAACCATTCTCAGTGCATGATTTCTTGTGTAAAGCAGGAAGGCTCAAGTTACAATGACAGACAGGAACAGTGTCACGTTGGGAAAGGGGTCCACAGTCAGGCCTTAGACAGTGTAGACCGTAGAGACGCAACACATACAAAGGAAACAACAGACCTCTGCCGTTTTGAAGGTTTTCACTGACTCGCTACAAAATTACCTGCTCTCGGGGAGCTTTCCCACTCCAAACACCTCCTCAGTCAGTGAGTATGGCCACCTGGCCGACGTGGATCCTCTGTCCACCCCACTCCCCCTGTGCATTCACTCGGTGGTTGGGCCTCCCCAGCAACATCTGAATCCCGCGGCCACCGTCCTCATTTACACTGCCGGAGGAGGAGGAGGAGGAAGAGCAGGGCTACTGTCCTCAATGCCAAGAGCTCGAGCAGGAGGTTATTTCACTACAACGAGAACATGAAGAGCTCAGGAGGAAATTGGAGCCTCCCAGTGCCCTGCCAGGCGGTTTTAGATGACTCCAAGACGGTTCTGCAGCACCACAACCAACCCCTGATACCACAGCCAGCTGACCCGCAGACTGAGGGGAGCAAGCCGCTCTTCAACAACTATCCTGTCTACATAACGAGGCTGTAAACTCTTCAGAGAAGGGTGGAAGACGGCTCCTTCGATAGCTCATCAGATTTGTTTTCGCTACTGATGAGCTTAAGTACTCGTGCGGCCTTGGAAAAAGGAAAAGAATTCATTAGGATGCATTGTACCTCCAACCCTGATTGGTGGATGCCCTCCGAGGACCAGATCAACAAAGTGTTCAGCGACACGTGGGCCACGCCCGGCAAGGGCGGGCAGTGGGGACCTTCCTTCACAACCGCGGCTCATTTTATGAAGGGATTGATCACCCAGCTTGGCAGGATGAAGTCTTCAATAAAGGTTCCCAGGATGGATCTGGGGATTACTGGACAAAACTTAACACTGGAGCAGCTGGGCCTCTCAAGAATTCCGGCTGTGAATGTCCTGTTACCATCACCTGAGAGTCCAAAGCGTGTTATTCTGTCCTACTGAAATGGGACAATAAATGCGAGAGAAGGATGGACCCCACTTCAGGTATAATTAGGTAATAGAAATTTATTGATAATTGATACACCTGCAGGTGCACCTGCAGGGAGCTCTTGTGGTGGGCCAACAAGAAGCCTCCTATAGCGGTGGAGAAGTCTTTTTATACCATTATTCTGCATAGTCGTGGTGATTAGCAAGCTAGCGCAGTACAGAAGCCAATCATAGCAGTTAGTACAGCTCAATATGACCCAGGGGTCACAAAGTAGAGGTACATATTGATTTATACATCCTAAGATATGTCACAAGTACATTACTTCATGATCATAAAATGGGGTATGTCATAGGGGTTTACACAATTTAGGGTGGAAGTACATGTTTTCTTAGGGTACATTAGCTCATAGTTCAGGGGTACAAAACAAGTATTGGGTAAATTTCTGAGAACAACTTGGGACCTCTTTACCCAGGGCTTTATTTGGAATCAACCCCTCCCTCAACCCCTCTCTGCATACTTCCTTAATTTCAAGCTATTTCTCTACCCTTGAGAGGGCAGGAACTAAAAGGCTTAGGAGAGGTTTCCTTTTCAAGGGTAGGGGGCTTGTTCCCTACTGGTCTTAGGGAGAGGGTCAAGGGCTGGGGGCCAGGTTATTACACTACTTTATATACATTCTCAGGTGCCATGTTCCCAAATAAAAATCCATTTTATTTTTGGGCTGAAGGGATTGGGTTGTTTGGGAAGTTAGTGGCGCCTATCACAGACTTTGGAATATTATATTATAAAAGGAAAAAACTACATTTGATTTTAAATAATTGCAAGTTATATGGTGAAGGTGAAAAAACAGGAGAGCTCCTGATCACCTGGCTGAAACGCTTAAGCTCTGCTTCCTGGGCAGAGCTGGCCCCCAAGGAGGGTTGGGTTGAGGGCCCCCTGCCCATGGGAAAAGGTAGAGACATGGAGTATTTGAAGGGACAGAAGACAAGCTTTCTCTTACTTTAATTCAAGTAAGTTGTCTTTATGTTTTCCAATAACTTGAATTCATAGTTGTCAGGAGAGACATAGGGTGGATGGTGGGTGACGCCACGTGCTGCCTCTATATTAACAAAGTCTATTATGGAAAGAAACCAGAAAACAGAGGCAACCAGATAGGCAGTAGTTATTGGAGGTCAGCTGTTTTTGTTATTTTTATGAAAAAAAAATTCCACTGTGTTGGTCAGGAAGGCAATATTTGATCTCTGGAGTTTATAGACAGTAATAGTTTTTCACTATATGAGTCCAGAAACATCCAAAGATCCAAAACCATTTTCAAGACCCGCAATTTTGTAGGTTCATAGGTCCACAGTTTCCATGGCCTTAAATTGGGCTTTGTTGACACAATTGCAAAGTGCTGGGCTGGACAAGGAGAATTTCAGTCAGTTGTTTGGAGCTCTGAGGACCAGAACAGTAGTGTGGCTGCCTGAAGGCGTCCCCTGAATTGATCAAACATTCTGGCACCTGTATACACTCGGCTTCAAGGACATTCTGACAATGATGCAATGGGCTTGTCAGGAATTTCTCTGAAATTTGAGGGCCTCTCTGTGCTGAGTTGATTTTTAGAATTTGTATGGAACTTATTTCCCTTTGTTATTGACCGTGTTTCCTCCTGGCTGTGTGTGCCTCCCTTTGCCACAAATTCACCTGAACTACATGTTTCTGGCTAAGTTAACATGGCGCCACACCCACCCACATTCCCCTGTTTAATTGGTTGAGCTGTACATGGGAAATTTGTGGTATCTTTGGAACTTTTCCTTACCCGCAATGTAGAGGTGCTAGAATCATCCTCTCTGCGGGCTTTGGGTTTGCTGTCCGGAGAGGCTTTCTTTACCAAACTAGTCCAGACTGCCACCTTCTTTGTAGAGCAAAGGCTTAAATGGATGGCATTCATTGACAGCTACTAATGTCACCTACAGACATGACTTAAAAGTTTTGAAAATTGGATGGAGATTCATTTCACGTTTATGAGCATCCATTTTAGAGTGGGGGATTTATTTGCCATTTTTTTATTGATATAAAATCATAAATTCTTTACATTTAGTTTTTTTTGTTTGAGACAGAATTTCACTCTGTGGCCCTAGGTAGAGTGCGGTGGTGTCATCATAGCTCCCAGCAACCTCAAACTCCTGGGCTGAAGGGATCTTCCTGTCTCAGTCCACCTGTGTAGCTGGAGCTACAGGCACCCACCACCATGCCCAGATAGTTTTTCTGTTCTTAGTAGACACGTGTTTCCCTCTTGCTCAGGCTGGTCTTGGACTCCTGCCCTGGCTTCTCAGAGTGCTAGGATTACAGGTGTGAGCCATTGTGCCCGGCCTTACATTCAGTATTTAATTAGCTATATGCCAAGTCCTAGAAACCAGTCTTTCTGAAGCTTCTGTTGTGATTATTAGCTTTCATGCATTGAAAAGTTTAATGTTTATGGAGATGGACATTTGCCAGATCTGTTCAACAATATGGGAACAACTTAATATTTCAATTCTGTTCGGGGCAAATTAGCTAAAATTTGAAAGTAAAATGATATGGGCAAATGTGATGTTGCTTGTGGCAACCATGAACATCTTTGGCTCTTCGGGGAAAAAAAGTACTTCTTGAAGCATTGTTAAAGGTCTGTGAAATGAATGTCTTGTACGATTTTTTTGATGACGAGAAATCAATATTGTCAGAAAAAAAAAAAAGAAAGAAAAATTCTATAAGAACATTAATCCCCTGGAGTGCTTATAAAAGGTAACATAAAAGCAGCTACAAGTGAGAAAAGAAATAACCTTTTAGGAACCCCCCTCAAAAAAAATCAAATGCAAGTGGTTTTACCCGATCTGCCTCTTCTTCACACTTGTCACATGTACACAAACACACACACACAGGGCTCAGTTGATTTCAACCACAAGTTTGAAGAGCAATCACAAAGCAAAGAAAATCACTCAATCTTTATTTTACAACATGGGCTCATGGGCCGCAGAAATCAATAGACGGTAAGAGTCCTCCTCCCCTTACTCAGGGGATAGAAACAAGCTTCTAGACCCGTGGGAGACAAGGTTCACATTTTTCTCTCCTGAATGGGTCCTGTTCAAACCAGTAACAAAATGAAGATGCCATGAGGTCAATCACCATTCCAGTTCTAATATTCATTACAGGAAGATTTATCAACACAACTGCTCATGCCTGGAAATCGAAGCATGGGAGTTAATGGGGAGCAAAGTCATCTCTCTAGAAATACTTCTTAAAACTTTTAAAAATCTTCTGAATGAATATTAAAATTGCTCATGTTTTAGGTGATTTATTTTAAGAATACTACAAAAGAACCCCATTAAAAAGTACCCAGAAATCAGCTCAGCACCTATGGCTCAAGAGGCTAAGGCGCCAGCCACATACACCTGAGCTGGTGGGTTCAAATCCAGCCCAGGCCCGCCAAACAACAAAGATGGCTG
>NW_003852405.1:28550135-28561718 GCF_000181295.1 Otolemur garnettii
AAAAAAAAAAAAAGTACGCAGAAATCAAAATTTCATCTCAAAGACTGAACTCCATACACATACAATTAAACCAGAGCTTAATTATATTAATCATTGTGCCCAAAAGTAGATTTCATGGGGCTTTCTTAAAAATAAGAATAATATAAATATCTTAATACAATAAGTAAGAAAATGCCATGAAGGCTATGTTGACCAGTTTGATGAAAGCATTTCAGATTGTGTGTAAAACTGACATGTTGTACCCCATGATTGCATTAATGTATACAGCTATGATTTAATAAAAAATATAAAGAATGACTCATTTCTTCAGAGGGGGGTCACCATAGTCATCCTTGTCTGGCATCACCAATGACTTTCCAAACATAAATGACAACATCTTCTGGGAATACAGAGTCTCCAAGAATTTTGTTGAGTTCTGTGCCAAGTTCTTCTGAAGTACTTTTGTCCTTTCCAGCTTCAAACATTTCAGTAGCTGTCAAAAATAATTTTAGAAAATTAATGGTAAATGGAGATGGCATCAGGGAACTGAGAAAATGGCCCTAGGAAAAATCACTTTCCGAAGGTAACATGCATGGGTAGCATGTATTTCTAGCAAAAATTAAAACAGTGAGACACCCCCTCACATATCAGGGTAGCAGAGATATTTTTCAACAATCTGTCCACTGCACACAGGATTATAACTGCCACCCCGGCCCTCTACTCAACCTTGGAGCCCTTCAGTTGGGAACCTCTGGAGTCCTGTAGGGGAAAGAAAGATGCCCTGAAAGAAAACCCTGCGGCTGATGCCACAAACAGACGACTTCCCCACCTCTCTGTAGTCAGTAGTCTACCCTCCACCAGTCTCCCCCTCCTCCACTATGATGGAGCCTCACACGGTCCACAGGCACTGTGGAAAGTCAAGTCTAAAACTCTGGTCCCAGAACCAGGATGTAAAAAGAGAGCAGTCAAACTATAAAGGGTAAGTAAGGCTCCAGCAGGACGCAGATTCAATTTTTTGCTTATTCTTTCATTTTAATTACTTTTTTTTTCTTTTCTTTTTTTCTTTTTTCTTTCTTTTTTTTTTTTTTACAGACACTATCTCACTCTGGCACCTTGGGTAGAATGCAGTGGCATCATCATAGCTCACAGCAACCTCAAACTCCTGGGCCCAGGTGATCCTCTTGCCTCAGCCTCCAGAGGAGCTGGGACTACAGGCACCTGCCACAGTACCTGGGTAGTTTTTCTGTTTCTAGTAGAGATGGGATCTCACTCTTGCTCAGGCTGGTCTCAAACTAATAAGCTCAAGCAATCCACCTGCCTCGGCCTCTCAGAGTGCTGGGATTACAGGTGAGAGCCATCGTGCCCAGCCCATTTTAATTATTTCTTCTAGGCCCTATGATAGCATTTATTAAGACAATTGCCTAAAGATTACATTGGCACGTGTGAGATATGTTGAGGAAAAAATCTAATTAAGGAAGACATAGGATGCACACACATAAAAGATATAAGAAAATGTATAAGACTATTCAGAAGCAGAAACTAACATAACTTGGAAGCTGCTCTTAAACACCAGAGGAATGAACGGCAGAGAGGTCGGTGTTCACTGATGGACAATGAACTGACCAGGCTCTCTCTCCCCACCCCCCACCTCCCCCCAGACAAGCACACACTCGGCTGTAAGAGGGGAAGAAACAACTTGGTAAGTGGGTTTTACACCTCAGAAGTGCAGGGGCTTTGTGTACCATGCTGAACTCAGAAACACCACGTTTTGGACCCAGCCTGCTATGACTCTGGTTTCTGTTCCTAGTCACAAAATTAGAAAAATGCTCGGCTCCAGGGGCTCAAGATGCCAAAAGGGAAGAAATCCAAGGGGAAGAAGGTGGTCCCAGCCCCAGCCGTGGTGAAGAAGCAGGAGGCCAAGAAGGTAGTGAATCCTCTGTTCAGAAAAGGCAGAAGAACTTCAGCATTGGGCAGGACATCCAGCCCAAGAGGGACCTCACCCGCTATATCAAATGGCCCCACTACATCCCGTGGCAGCGGCAAAGAGCCATCCTGTACACGCGGCTGAAAGTACCTCCCGCCATTAATCAGTTCACCCAGGCCTTGGACCCCCAAACAGCTACTCAGCAGCTTAAGCTGGCCCACAAGTACAGACCAAAGACGAAGCAAGAGAAGCCCCAGCGACTGTTGGCCCGGGCTGAGAAGAAAGCTGCGGGCAAAGGGGATGTCCCCACTCAGAGACCATCTGTCCTTAGAGCAGGGATTGACACTGTCACCACATTGGAGGAGAACAAGAAGGCTCAGCTGGTGGTGATCGCACACAA
The DNA here is from genome assembly GCF_000181295.1 of Otolemur garnettii. Classification (NCBI taxonomy): domain Eukaryota; kingdom Metazoa; phylum Chordata; class Mammalia; order Primates; family Galagidae; genus Otolemur; species Otolemur garnettii. The sequence goes on from NW_003852405.1 coordinate 28,552,439, forward strand.
TGTGGATCCCATTGAGCTGCTTGTCATCCTGCCTGCCCTGTGTCGGAAGATGGGGGTCCCCGACTGCATTATCAAAGGGAAGGCCAGGCTGGGGTCTCGTCCACAGGAAAACCTGCAGCACTGTGGCCTTCACACAGGTTAACTTGGAAGACAAAGGAGCTCTGGCTAAGCTGGTGGAAGCATCAGGACCAACCGCAACCACAGATATGACAAGACCCGCCGTCCTGGGTCTGAAGTCTGTGGCTCGCACTGCCAAGCTGGAAAAGGCTAAGGCTAAAGAACTTGCAACTAAACTGGGCTAAACGTACACTGTTGAGTTTTCTGTACATAAAAATAATAAATATTCAAGCCAACAAAAGAAAAGAAAAACGCTCCTCAAGATTCCCATCCTCTGACCTCAGAGTACAATGTAGAATCTTAGAGCAGGGGTTAATACTGTCACTCTGGCACAGCAGAAAAGTGAAGAAACCCTCACACACTCAATACAGTCCCAGAGCTGGTCAGACGTCCACAGTCCCCCAAGTTCCACCTCTACTCCACGGCCATTATGACTAGTGACAGTTACTGGAGACTATTACTAGGAATGACACTAGGTACCTCCATTACTTGTCATGTAACAGGAACATATTATATAATTTGGTGCCTTGTCAAGTTTATAACTTTGTTTATATTAACATCCTTTTTAAAGATATAGAAATTAAGGCTCAAAAAGAAATTAAAAATAGAGCATGAAGGTTTGGCGCCTGTAGCACAGTGATTACAGCACCAGCCACATACACTGAGAGTGGCGGGTTCGAACCCGGCACCGGCCAGCTAAACAACTGCAACAAAAAAATAGCTGGGCATTGTGGCAGATGCCTGTAGTCCCAGCTACTTGGGAGACTGAGGCAAGAGAATCGCATAAGTCCAAGAGTTTGAGGCTGCTGCGAGCTGTGATGTCACAGCACTCTACCGAGGGTGAAATAGTGAGAATCTGTCTCAAAAAAAAAAAAAAAATAGAGCATGCACTTGAATGCATCATAAATTTTTGCTAATGCATTAAGTGTAAACATAGCTTTTAAACCTCCTTACAGAGGCTCAGCGCCTATGGCTCAAGCGGCTAAGGCGCCAGCCACATACACCTGAGCTGGCAGGTTCGAATCCAGCCCCGGCCCGCCAAACAACAATGATGGCTGCAACCAAAAAATAGCCAGGCATTGTGGCAGGTGCCTATAGTCCCAGCTACTTGGGAGGGCAGGAGACTCACTTGAGCCCAGGAGTTGGAGGTTGCTGTGAGCTATGATGCCACAGCATTCTACCCAGGGCGACAGCTTGAATCTCTGTCTCAAAAAATAAATAAATAAATAAATAAATAAACATCCTTACAGAAAAAACAAATAATTTTATCCTTTTTGATAAAAGGTCATATCTCTGATTCAGGAGAAAACCAAAAGAAACTTTAGCCAGATGAAGTACTTTTTAGAAAGTTATAGCATATTAACATAAGATAGCTACTAAAATGAGCTTTATATATTGACTATAATAGGGCTGCAAATAAATATTGCTGCCATAATATTGAATACCTGACTTCAATCTGGCAAAAAAATATCCCATTGAGAGAATTTTGATGCCACATATAGCAGCTAAGTTCTGACCTCTAGTGGCAATTTGTATTACTACCACTGAACAACTTTAACATTATTTTAATGACAAACCTATTTCAGTGATACAAATCAATGTACAGTTTTCATTAAGTTTTTAATATTTAAGAAGAACTTTTTAGATATAAAATATTACAGAATGTTAAAAATTTTGGTATCAAAATCCCAGAATTAAATTTTAGCTCTTAAACTGTTAGCTAACTTTGGGCCAACTTCTCTGAATCTCACTTTTCAAATCTATAAAATGGCAAATGGCAGGATTCAGATAAGGATTAGTCATCCCCATCATTAATTTAACCATGAAATCTGTAACTGCATCTCATTTTATGAATGGTCTTCAGACCTTACATTCCCTAAGACTTTTCATAAATATCAACGTATTTCCAACAAGTCAGAGCCAAACATCAAACTCAGAGCAAATGTAGAATATGATCTCTGATGAAAATCCACTTCCAAAACTTCCTTGGCTTTATCTGAGAAGGATGACTTTCTATAGTGTTCATTATTTTGAATTCTTTGAAAAAAAAAAAAAAGAAAGAAAGAAAATGATCCCAGGAAGAGATGTAATTCTATTAAAGCACCAGTATTGTATACTTTTTCGAGAATTACAAAAGACTTTATGGAAAAACTGACTTAAAAATTATCATTCATATTCCCTTTCCACATATCTCTGGATCCCTTAAATTAGTAATCCTAATTTATTAAGAATGAAGCAAAGAGCTAGGCATTGTGACTCACAACTATAATCCTAGCACTCTGGGTGGCTAAGGTGGGTAGGTTCCTTGAGCTCAGGAGTTCAAGACCAGCCTGAGCAAAAGTGAGATGCTGTTTCTACTAAAAATAGAAAAACTGGGCAGCACCTGTGGCTCAGTCGGTAGGGTGCCAGCCCCATATACCAAGGGTGGCAGGTTCAAACACAGCCCTGGCCAAACTGCAACAAAAAAATAGCTGGGGATTACGGCAGGCGACTATAGTCCCAGCTACTCGGAAGGCTGAGGCAAGAGAATTGCCTAAGCCCAGGAGTTGGAGGTTGTTGTGAGCTGTGATACCATGGCACTCTACCAAGGACAACAGGGTAAGACTCTGGCTCTACAAAAAAATAAAAAACCTTAAAAAAAAAAAAAAAGAAAAACTAGCTGGGTGTGGTGGTGGCCACCTGTAGTCTCTGTAGCTACTTGGGAGGCTGAAGCAAGACGAATGCTCAAGCCCAAGAGTTTGAGGCTGCTATGACCTATGATGCCACAGCACTCTACCCAGGATGACAAAATAAGACTCTGTCTCCAAAAGAAAAAAAAAGAAAAGAATAAAACAAAGAAAACTACAAAACAGTGATGAAAGAAACTGTAGATGACACAACAAAAGGAGAAATATCCCATGTTCATAGATTAGATCAATAGCATTAAAATGACCACACTATTCAAAGTAATCTACAGATTCAATGCAATTCATATCAAAATACCAACACCACTTTTCAAAGAATTAGAAAAAGCAAATTCTGACTCAGCACCCGTAGTACCGTGGTTACGGCGCTAGCCACGTATACCAAGGGTGGTGGGTTTGAACCCGGCCCAGGCCTGCTAAATAACAATGACAACTGCAACAAAAACTAGCCAGGCATTGTGACGGGCACCTACAGTCCCAGCTACTTGGGAGACTAAGGCAAGAGAATCACTTAAGCCCAAGAGTTTGAGGTATTGTGAGCTGTGACACCATGGCACTCTGCCAAGGGTGACATAGTGAGACTCCGTCTCAAAAACAAAAAGCAAATATATTTATTTGTATGTTAAATCAGTGCCACATTTGTGATTTATATTTCATGCTAATCAGATCTAAATAATGAAAGAAATTCATAATTTAACAATAGTTAACATTCTTCAAATAATTACTTTCCTTACATTTTACCTCCCCAGGTAACTGATCACATGGCTAATCATGTGTAATGATGATGACTTTTCATGTCAATTGGAGGAATTTACTATAGATTATTAATTAAACTTACAGAGAAATTGCCAGTTAATTTACAAGGAATTTTTGAGAAGTGTTTCTCAGAGTAAGAGAAAATTGATTTTTAAAGAATTATTTGAACCAGCACAGTGGCTCACCCCTGTAATCCAGCACTCTGGGAGGCTGAAGCAGGATGATTGCTTGAGATCAGGAGTTCAAGATCATCCTGAGAAAGAGCAAGATCCTGTCTCTACAAAAAATGACATAGTGATGCACATCTGTAGTCCCAGCCTCTTCTGGAGGCTGAGACAGGAGAATCGCTTGAGCCCACGACTCTGAGGTTGCAGTGAGCTATCATGTTGCCACTGCACTCTAGTCAGAGTGACAGACCAAGACTCTGTGAGAAGAAAAAAATAGAAAGAAAAAGACACAATAAATAAAAGAAAGAATTGGAAGAATTGTTTCTTCATTCATTCATAATTATCTGTACTACTGTCCAACACTCTCACCTGTATACTTGTATATTTTTAATAACAAAAAGGCAAGCTAATTTATTTAACTGTTAATTATTCTCAATTTATGCTGAAGTAACTATAAGGCATGTACCCAAACTTAAGTTCTGAAGTTGAGGAATGTTTTAAGTTCCCACCTTTGAAAATTGTGATTCTCCTGAATTTGACTTCAAGATCCAGCGATTGATATGTTGGTTCTTCAATCATAAAACATTCATACAGTTATGCTATTTGAAAACTTCTTGATTGAATAGAAACGTATTATGTTGCCAATAAATACTATCTACTTCAGTAAAGTGTCAGAACACTACCATTTCTAAATCCCATTTACCCTCATTTGCATAAGGATTTGCACAACCGTCGCAGACTGTGTCACTTACACAAGTCCTGATATTTTTCCCAGTTCAAAAGAACAGAGGGCAGAGAAGTTGTAGGACACTGGCTTTCAGCTGTAATTTCTTATCTGTAAGCAGCAAAAATTTCCTTCATGCAGATATTTTATTTTTCTTCAAGGAACAAGAAACTGTTTTTCAATTACAGACATCATCTCTCTCTCCCAGAGTGCTTGAAGCCAAGAGGACGCAGAGGTGGAGCCCTGGCAGTCATCCCGGCTCCATGAAGGAGGGCCTGAGTGACCAGGGGGATCAGGAGGGCCAAATGAAACACAGTTGGGAGAAAGGGGCTACATCTGCTGATGTGAGAGCTCTCGATCCAACTATTCTCTACACCAAGATCTATCCCAGGACTTTACAGTTAGAAGAACCAATACATTATTCCCTTTCCCCTAAACCTGTTGGAGTTAGGAGGTTTTGTTTCATTTTCGTTTTAGTTTTTGTCATTTGTAACCAATAGAGTATTCACAGATGAACCATGACCCTGGCATCCTAATGATGACATAATACACAGAAATTCACTTGTTCATCCGTCATATGCCCAGTGTGTCCTTTTTCTTCATATTTCTGATTCATTATTTGATAAGGTTTCAGCAGCCCTGTTAAATGGTACACAGTTTTAATTTCATAACATAATTTAATAAGTACAAATTAGATACATCAAATAATAATAATCCTTTCCAGATGTGTCACTTATAAAATTCTTTTCATATATCTATTTTTAAATCCATGAAGCAAGACTGAAAGAGATATTATTATTCATAATTCATAGACTCAGAACCAACCAAAATTTGTTACAGTTGACTTGGAGCTAAGACCTCATCCCTAGTGACTGATAAGGGCCGGGTCTCTTTTATTCTTCATCATCTTCACATTCATTATTCTTTTCATCACACCACAAATACTTTTTATCTTGAAAAGCATAGAATTGCTTATAAGTGCAAACAAGTCATAAGTAATCACTAAATTCCATCAAAGTAAGAGATGTAAGACTTTTCAAAATAGTATAATCTTACCTAAGTCAGCATCTCGAATTCCCATGTACGATTCAAGAACGTCATCGATCTTTTCAATTGCCTTTGCTTTGGCTCCAGAAGGCTTTATCAAAAAAGAGAGAAACAGCACATTATGTTTTTATATTGACATCTCTTGATTGTTGGGGCATTCAGAGGGGGAAGCCTGATGGGCAGCGAGTTCAGCTCAGCTGTGTCCTTCACCTAATTTTAGTGGAAATAGAGCTTCTAGAACATGCTCTGTAATCAATACAAATACAAATCAATACAGTAAGTACTTATATTTAGTATTAGCGTTAAGTGCTATGGATTCAAACAGAAAAGCCAGGAACACGGTCCTCAAGTAGCCAATAATCTAGAAGTGAAGACAGATATGAAAATAAATAATCGTGTAGCAATTGTGAAAGGACATAAAAGGTACAGAAGCATCACAGGCAGGAAGCAAGTTCATATCTCTAGTTGTCAGGAAGATTTCAGAGAGAAGGGGACTTAGCAACTGGGTTTTCAAAGATGAACAGGAGCTAAGCTGGAGAGGGCACTTCAGTAGGAGGCAATAGGGAGGCAAAGTCTATGTGAGGTCCCAGAGTCTGAGAGAAGGGGACACATGTCAGAGGGACTGCGAGAAGTGCCAGGGGGCTGGAGGACACAGTGACAAATGTGACTGGATCTGAAGAGTCCCCTTGTGCCGTGGAGAGGATTGTGGTCTTTACTGTGCAGCCCAGTATGTCCAAACTCTGGATGGCTTCCCCTAATATTTAAACATTTTAGAACATAATCCTAATTCTTTGTTTTAGTAAATTGTATTATCTTGTTTATAAATTATACACATGTATCACCATATTGATATACTGTATACATTATTTTTTTAAAAAAGAAAACTTAAATAGGAAATTTTAGGAGGATGAAATAGTTTTTTTTCTTGTTTTTGCAGTTTTTGGCCAGTGCCAGGTTTGAACCTGCCACCTCCAGTATATGGGGCCGGCACTCTACTCCTTTGAGCCATAAGCGCCACCCCTGAAATAATTTGTTTTTTGTTAGAGACAGGAGTCACAGAGCCAGGCATGGGGGCTCACACCAGGGAGCACTCTGGGAGGTGGGTGGATTGCTGGAGCTCACGAGATCAAGACCAGCCTGAGCTAAAGTGAGACCCTGTATCTACTAAAAATAGAAAAACTGAGGCAAAAGGATCTCTTGAACCAAGAGTTGAAGGCTACTGTGAGCTATGACACCACAGCACTCTACCCAGGGCAACAGCTTGAGACTCAGTCTCAAAAAAAAAAAGATACCGGGGTCACACTATGTTGCCCCAAACTAGTCTCAAATTCCCATCCTTTAGAAACTCTCCACCTCAGCCTCTTAAAGTGCTGAGTTTACAGGTGTGAGCTACCATACCCAGCCTGAAATAATATTTTTAAAATACTTTTTGTGTTATGTATTAGTGGCACAAAAAAAAATTATTTTTGAGACAGAGTCTCACTCTGTTGCCCAGACTAGAGTGCTGTGGCTTCACAGCTCACAGCAACCTAGCAACCTCAAACTCCTGGGCTAAAGCAATCCTCTTGCCTCAGCCTGTCCAATAGCTGGGACTACATGCCTACATCACCACACCCAGCTAATTTTTCTATTTTTAGTAGAGCCAGAGTCTCACTCTTGCTCAGGCTGGTCTCAAGCTCCTGAGCTCAGCAATCCACCTGCCTCAGCCTCCCTGCTAGGATTACAGGCATGAGCCACTGCACATGGCCAGTGGCAGCAAAACATGTTTGTTCTTCCTAAAACTATTACTGAAAGTTTCAGTCAAAAACATGATTGCCTAAGTTTTACTATTCTTTAAAATTTTGGTTTGGTATTTGGTGAATTCTGGTTCTGAGTTCAGATTATTTCAAAACTTGGTTTTATATGACTTCGTAGCTAAAAAGGAATTGCCCAAAGATGTTAAACATTCAACTATTCAAAATGTGGAATTTATGATTAATTTGATAAGAATTTCACATTACTATTAATACTGTTATAAATGTATGTTGCTTTGTAGTCTCAAAATTTATTAAAATCAAGCATTGTATAGCAAATAATATATATTTCCTTGAGGATATTAGTACAGCTTTGTCACATTTTTATTTATACGAATCCAGCCTTAAAAACAATATTGGAGGCAACAGACTGCTCTGGCCTTCATTACGGTTATTTTGAACTGTCCATGCAGAGCAGCAGGCTGTGAAGGAACGTAGGTATTAACCTCTGTATCTGTCCAGCCATACTGTAAGTGCTGCCATGAGTGTCAGTGTCCTCACACACAAATGGCCACCAGTATTTCAGTGCTCAGATAGCTGCCAGAATGACAGAGACTCTATCTCAAAAAAAAAAAAAAAACAACAGTCAGTCCATCTGCAAACCTTTGCTTTTCTCAGACTAAAGTGAATCTTTTGTCCACTGATTAATTCAGCAAAGATCTGAGTTCCTTTAACATATCAGGTCCTACTGTAGGGGCTGGGGATACAGCAGTGAGCAAAGGGGCAGGAGACAGAGGCAAAGCTAAACCAATAAGGATCTCAGAGTCCTGTGGTCCTTTGAAGAAAACAAAGGGCCCAGGAGAGCAGGCAGTGGGAGGGACAGAGAAATCACTGCTCACACAGGACACTCAGAAAAGGCCTGGGAGGCAGGTGACATGTGGGCAGAGACCTGACAAAGGTGCGGGAGCAGCCCACACAGACGAGTGGGGGAAGCACTCAGGCTGAGAAGACCGCAGGGCAGAGCCCCTGGATGGGGATATGACTGCAGCAGCTGGGGACAGTGAGGAGACCAGAGCAGGGGAAGACAGGCCAGAGGGCTGGGAAGTGAGACCAGAGAAGAAATGAGGGGTCAGATCATATTGGTCTTCAGAATAAAAGCTGAAGTCCTCAGAATGACCAACACCTTAAACACTTTCAGTAATTTCCACATGGTTTAGATAAACAATGAACTACAAGTCCATGCTTTCATTACAATGAATGGCATTTTATTTAACTTTGTGATTTTACCTTCATTTCCACCTCTAGTAAACAAGAATATCTAAACATTTCCAAGCAAAATAGGAAGTAAATGAACGTAACATACCATTTCTTCTACGTTTGCAGGTCCTTTTGACCTCAGGCGAAGAGTTTCTCTTCTAGTAACTTTTCCTCCTTCTGGCAACTTTTCTGCTAATGACTTTCCAGCTTTTGACCTCGACTCTATTTCTATAAACACACAAGGAGTGGGGAAAGGTACATATATTCAGAAAGAAGCCAAACAGATGCTGTGAAAGCTCACTTAGTTCTTATCACAAAGGTAGAGATCATTAGTGTAGAGATTTGATAAAACATTTGCATCCTTATAGAATTTCCCAAAATAAAATAAATCCACCCACATCCATTATTCTCACGTGGGAGTCTGTACGAGACAGTTCCGACGACAAACAGGAAAGGGGATAAGCGAAAGATGCACTTGGGAAAGACTGAAAGTTACAAGGAAGAAAAATGGAACCACGGGTCATATTAGAAGGGTAAAGAAGGGTGAGTGACAACAAAGCAGCAGATCTGAGCACTCTGGGAGGCCAAGGCGGGTGGATAGCTTGAGGTCACAAGTTCGAGACCAGCCTAAGCAAAAGCTAGACCCCATCTCTACTAAAAATAGAAGAACTGAGGCAAGAGGATGGCTTGAGCCCAAGAGTTGGAGAATGCTGTGAGCTATGACACCACAGCACTCTACCCAGGGCAATAGCTTGAGACTCTGTCTCAAAAAAAAAAAGAAAGAAAGAAAGAAAG
>NW_003852405.1:28562099-28562787 GCF_000181295.1 Otolemur garnettii
TGTACAAACTCCCATTTAATACATAGCAACCTGCAAGGCATGTTTTGCAGATAAGGGGCTTGAACTCAGTAAAAAGAGAGGCTGGGACTTAAAACCAGGTCTTGTGGCTACAGACCACATTCCAACGTCTATATGTTTTCCTTAACAACACTGCACCCCACACCTCTTGGAAGCACAATCGATAAAATCAGAGGTGACCTACTAAGAGAAGCAGAGTCCTAAAGGAAATGAGGCTGGAAGCAGGTTCCAAGGAAGGAATCCCCCGCCGACAGCAAGGACATAAACAGGAGGCAAGGGTCCAGGGGAAGCCACTGCTTCCCTTATGCTTCTTTTCTTTTCTGTTGTTTTATTTTGGTTTTTGATTTCTAACCAAGAATCACCTCCCCCCACCCCAACCAAGCAGTCACACAGGGAAGGAAAAGGAAGGGTGGGGACTGAGGATGGGGGAAGGGGTGTGCCCTATCTAGGCCCCTCCCACAAGTTCACTGCCCTGTGGGAATGCAGGCTCTGCACAGCAAGACCACTTTTTTGCAAAGAAACTGGATACTCAGAGTTTGAATCTCTTGATTTTTTAAGGTTTTTAAGCTTAGGCAATTAAGTGAAACTTAAAAGCAACATATTGGCAAAAATAAAAGAGATCTGTGGGTCAGATTCCACCAATTACAACCCCTAGAAACATCCCCAGTGC
>NW_003852405.1:28566159-28569548 GCF_000181295.1 Otolemur garnettii
CAGCTCACAGCAACCTCCAACTCCTGGGCTCAAGCGAGTCTCCTGCCTCCGCCTCCCAAGTAGCTGGGACCACAGGCGCCCGCCACAACCCCCCGGCCATTTTTTTGGTTGCAGCCATCATTGTTGTTTGGCGGGCCCGGGCTGGGGACTCGAACCCTCCACCCTAGGTGTATGTGGCTGGCACCTTAGCCGCTTGAGCCACAGGCACCGAGCCTTTTTGTTTGTTTGTTTGTTTTTTAAATCTTCCTGACTTCCTACAAGTGGTTAAAAAAAAAAAAAAGGTGTTTTTAAAAATGCATATTTCTGGTCAGGTGCAGTGGGTGGCTCATGCCTGTAATCCTAGTATTCTGGGAGGCCGAGACACGAGGATCACTTGAGGTCAGGAGTTCAAGGCCAGCCTAAGGAAGAACAAGACCCTGCCTCTTTCAAAAATGGAAAAATTAGCCAGGCCCTGTGGCAGCACCCATAGTCCCAATACTTGGGAGGCTGAGCCAGGAGTCTGAGGATGCTGTGAGGGAGGCTGAGGCTACAGCACTGTAGTCTGGGCAACACAGTGAGACTTGGTCTCAAAAAACCAATAATTAAAACAAAAATGTATATTTCTGTTTTAAATTAAAATGTATATTTTTTTCAGTTAAATGTGTTATTTTTTTCTTTAACTGAAAAAAAGTTTGTTTTTTTTTTGAAACAAGGTCTTGACTATTGCCTGGGCTAGAGTGCAGTGGTATAATCATACCTCACAGCAACCTCAAAGCCCTGGATTCAAGCAGTACTCTGACCTCCCTCAACTTCCCAAGTAGCTGGGACTACAAGTATGTTCCACCATGTCTGGCTAATTTTTCTATTTGTTTTGTAGGCAAAATCTCATTAGGTTTCTCAGGTTAGTCTCAAACTCCTGGCCTCAAGTAATCCTCCCACCTTGGCCTCCCCCAGTGCAGGTGTGAACCATTGTGCCCAGCCTAACTGACATTTTTCAATAAACAGGTCAGTCCCCCAGTCTCTGCTATACGGCCAAGCTCAGGAAGAGAGATGGGGAAATGGAGAAGGCAGAAAAGTGTCTGCCCCACCCCAAAGCCTGTGCCTGAGTCCCAGGGAGAGAGCAGGTGCTGACGGAAATCACAAGCACTGTTTTCAGCAGGGACGCACACAGCAAGGCTGCAGATCCTCAGCTAACGAAGGGTGACGCAGTGGGGTGCCTGGGTGGTCTCCCCACTTCCTCACAGAACAAGGCCTTGTTGTTACGGTCTCATGAGGGACCTCGATGGCCTGGAGCTTCACATCAGAGCTCGGGCAGGGACCACAATTTCAACACGACGTGGACACAGATGGACACAGCTGCCTCCAAGTTGCTCAGCAAATAAGAGACAGTCCAAAGATGGCAGGAGGGAAGAATGGAATGGTCAGGATGCAGAGACGGCCAGCAGGGGGCCTGACAGGACCAGCCTGCTTCTGGGGACAAGTGGAAACCTTGGAAATATCTAGAAATAGTTGGAAATAGGTACAAGGCAGTGAGCTGAGGGCCTTTGTGAAAAGGAGGGGAGAGAAAAAAATCATCAGTGACGTTTTGGTCACAGAAAGGAAGCAAGCCAACCCCTTTCCCTTCAAAACTGTGAGAAAAAGATTGTTTTAATATTTCCTGTTATGTTTCAGCTGAAAGTAAGACTTTTTAATTTTCCTGACTTCTCAAAAACATTATCTGGTCCTTTTTAAAACATCTTGCAAGGACTTTATACTGAGGTCTCATCATCTCCATCTTCACACTCACATCAAATGTGGGATCATGATGCCTCTGAGCAAAGTTCTCAGCGGCGTTCTGATCATTTATATCTAATGGCTTAGCTAAGAGAAAAGTTGTTTTTCTTTTTTTTATGAGACAGAGTCTTGCTCTGTTGCCCTGAGTAGGGCGCCATGGCATCAGAGCTCACAACAACCTCAAACTCTTGGGCTCAAGCGACCTTCCTAACTCAGCCTCCCAAGTAGCTGGGACAGGCACCTGCCACAATGCCTGGCTAGTTTTTTCTTAGTAGAGATCTTGGGGTCTTGCTCTTCCTCAATCTAGTCTCAAACTCCTGAGCCCAAACAATCCACCCGCCTCAGCCTCCCAGGGTGCTAGGATTATAGGCATGAGCCACTGTGCCCCACCAAAGAGAAATTATCTTGACTGAATCTATATTGTTAATCCAGCATCGCACTGTGTACTTCAGAGTCAGTGTGAGTTACAACCCCAGCTCCTCTGTTTACAAATTGTGTGAATTTGAATTATATGTCTTACCTGTAAAGTCAGAATAACACCTATTTACAGTGTCATGTTAAGCACTCAAAAGGCTACCATACGAGAGGTGCTCAGCCCGTGGCTGGAACACGTGAACAGAGCACTGCCTCTAGGGTAGACAATTTGCTCAGACAGGTGTGTTTCAACTGCAGAGAGAGACCCTGCTCTTCCCCTCCCTCCCTGACAAACCACTCATGTCAGTTTTCTCTCTGAAAATAAGAACCATGCAAAGGTCTCACTTCAAATGCCAGGAGCAAAGGCCTCCTTTTTCTTCTATTTCTCTCTTCTACAAAACAACCTCTTGTCAATTGAGGAGATTTGAAACAAGCAAGGGTCCTCTCATCGCTCCACTCCGGGACTCTCCAGGGTGGGTAGTTTAAGCCCAGCCCCTCAGGAGGCACTCAGGACTCACTGGCCTCCGTGTCCATCTCATTCATGGGAGGATTAAAAGGAAGGGGAAGGAGAAGGGTCCACTGAGGAGCCGGAGAACACAAAGTACAATCTCTAGACCCCGTTGTCTCTCTGTCCACCTCCCCCAACCTCACTATTCCCTATTTTGTTATTAGAGTTACCGGGCACCATGTGAGCTAGTCCAACAGAGAATTAAATATGTGGCCCCCTGTCCTAAACCCCTGTGTGGGATGAACCCCACTACCTCATCACCCCAGCAATGAAGCCCTGTCACTCCACCTCTGCAGTGACATGGCACCAGGGAAACATCAGAAGAGTGAGCCAGCTGGCAGCAGAGGCAGGACTGCAGGACGTGGACACCAGCGATCCTCAGCATCAGGCCCGGAAATGCTTATTTTCAGTGTTCCCAGAGCTGGTCTAATCTCAGGGATCGATTCACATCAGCCAAATTTGAAAAGAACAGATGTCATTAAATCCATTTATTGACCCATAGGGAGAGATGGTATCAAAGGTCCAAGTGGGAGGCTGTGTGGACTCACACCCAACAGTACACTGTACACGACCTGGGTGACGGGCACACTGACAACTTTGACTCATGCAGTGTAAAAGTGACCCATGCAGCCAAGACATGCGTACCCTAATGATATTCTGAAATAAAAAATGAAATTTTTTCTTTAAAAAAAGTCCATGTGGGCTCCTAGGCGTC
>NW_003852405.1:28569719-28576506 GCF_000181295.1 Otolemur garnettii
CCACAACGCCCAGCTATTTTTTGGTTGCAGCCGTCATTGTTATTTGGTGGGCCTGGGCTGGATTCAAACCCGCTACCTTAGGTGTACGTGGCTGGCGCCTTAGCCACTTGAGCCACAGGCGCCGAGCCCCAGGTTTCATTCTTAAGCGCCTGCAACTTACTGGGAAAAGTGATTTCTAAGCAGAAACCCACCCACCAAGGGTAAAGACGGCGAGATGAAAGGGAAGAAAGGAGGGAGGGAAGGTTGTTCCAGGCTATAGTTCAGCAAGTTCAAAGACCCAAAAGCAAGGAGTGGAGAGTTTGCGTTTCAGAACCCCCAACAGCTGGGTGACTCTCACTGCATGATTTTCTACCCCTCCCATGAAAGATTCACCTGGAATTTTCTTCCCACTGGCGAGCTGAGAAGTTGAGTGTGCAGGGCCCCAGAGCACAGGTCTTGGGCATGAAGGAGAATCCCTCAGGCCAAGGCCACAGACAGGTAGTTCACAGACATGTGGCACACGGACATGTTTGTTGGGTGTGCAGTGTTTTCAGATATTTTTTATTAGTTGCTTTCCTTTAAAAAAAAAATGAGTGATTTCTTATAAAAAGTAAATTGTACATTTCTTTTGGAGACTAACATTTCTACAAAGCAACAATAATTAGGGTCAACAGCCTTACCCTGGGTCTGAAGCTCTCAACCCTCATTTTCAGATAATCTCTCAAGGTGTTCCCTCTGTAGGTGGCTACTATCAAGCAGTGCATGCTATTTCTCACATTAATGTTATTCTTTTTTTGTTGTTGTTGTTTTGTTTTGAGACAGAGTGTCACTTTCTTGCCACCAATAGAGTGATGTGGCATCATAGCTCACAGCAACCTCAAACTTTTGGGCTCAAGGCATCCTTTTGCCTTAGCCTCCCAAGTAGCTAGGACTACAGGCTCCTGCCACAACGCCAGGCTGTTTTCGGAGATGGGGTCTCACTCCTGATCAGGCTGGTCTCAAACCTGTGAACTCAAACAATCCACCTACCTCAGCCTTCCAGAGTGCCACGATTACAGGTGTGAGCCACCATTTCCCCCATTAGTGTTATTCTTAAAGAAATTTTATTTCAAAAGAATAAATACATACGTACACGATATTCATTTAGGGATAGTGACATCAATCACCTGGGGAAAGTCAATTTAAAGGTATTATCTTTTTTCAACTAAGTAATATATGCCAGGTAACAAAAATTTAATATATTCTTATTTATTCCAGTAGATATTATCATTATCCTAATTTTATTATTGAGAAACTCAAGGCTTGGAAATGTGAGATGATCTCGCCAGCATGCAATGCTTGATAGTAGCCATCTACAGAGGGAACAGCATGAGCCATTAGCCCCATTGGGCATTAAGGATCACTCCGGTTCAGGGAAAGATGGACACATGAATAGCCCAAGCCCATCTGACTTAAGTCAATTAGGTCAGAAGAAATCTAAGGACTTTTGCTAAAAATTCTGAGACAAGGACACTCTCCTCTTTTTCTCTGCGTGAGTAAGGAAGCAGAAGGTCCCAGCAACTGCTGATTGCTGTCTTGGGAGACAATGTGGAGCTGCCCTTCTGAGGATACTGAATGACAAGGCTGAATGTCAGACACCAGAACAGAGAAAAGAGCCAGAAAGACGAGTCCTGGTCAGGCCACACTCTCTCTCCCCACAGCCACCCCCAACACGCGCAGGCACGCACACACACATGCTACTCAGTATAGGTGACATAAAGCATAGCTGTGTCCCAGAATTTAAAATTTTAACTGTGTGTTCCCTATTTCCATGCATTCTTCTCTCCAAAATTTCTCACATTTCTTGAGAATAGGCTTTCAAAAAAAAAATAAAGCTAGTAGTGTGCTGGGACAGATGAAAAGGAAGGAAAGGGGACAGGTACTGATGCCACCTGCACGGAGTCGGCTGTTGTCTATGGGATGGAACAGGCAGCACACTGATGAAGGACCCCCACGAGGACACAAAGTCACTCCTTACTGTTCCTTTGATGAGACAGAGCAGCGTGACAACTATCAGAAGGACAATATCTGTGCGCAGAACTTCCTGTTTGTCAAAGTGTACTCTGAGAAAACCACAACTCTGTTTTTGTAACTCCCTAAAACTCAAGTAAAAATTATATGCATCTGTAAGAAGAAAGTTCACAGCTTTAGTCTAGAAGGGGCTGCAAACAAAACATTACAAACCTCTAGACTCCAATTTGGGGGAGTAACGGATAATTCCTTTTCTAAGAGAAAAAGTGATAAAATGCTTTTACTTATTTTACTCTACAATAAGTATCACTGATCATGGGAATTTAAAAAATAGAAATCAGGATAGAAATTCAAGAAGCAAATATCATTGTTCATCTTTATTACTAGTTTATAACACACATTTCCCCATAAACATCAAAAAGTTAGGGAAAGTTGTTAGCGAACGGATACTGCCAATTTAAAGAGTTGATTCCAACACATTTCTCCATGGAGCTATTCATAATAAAATTAAACAAAATTGTTTAATGAGGAGAATTACAAAATTGAAAATTGTAGAATGATTGTTTCTTCTGCTTCTTGGAATTCTAGCCTTATTTTTATAATAACTTTTCTAGTTATAAGAGTTAATATGTCTATTTTATATTTAAAATTTGGAAAACTCAAAAAGCCTAAAGGAATAAAAGTTATCTATAAACTTATCACCTAACGATAACCACCATTAACACTTTGATAAACGATATGCAAGTTATTTTTCTTCTACCCTTAAGGATGGTTTTCACAAAACCAGGGTATTGCTAGACATTGTTTTTTAATTTGCCTTTTCACTTTTTTGTGGAATATCAACTTTGAGAGTACAGTGCCTAACAATTCATAATCAAAATTTTTCACCTATGTGGCCTAATTTTTTTATAGTACTTTGTGATTTTGTGGTGTAGTTATCACTACTTTATGTTACAGATAAGAAATAGAGATTCAGACTTTTTTTTCTTTTTTTTTTTTTAGAAACAGGGTCTCACTCTGTCACCCAGGATGTATTGCAGTGGTGTGATCATGGCTTACGACCTCCAATTCCTGCGCTCCAGTGATCCTCCTGTCTCAGCCTCCTGAGCAGCTGCGACTATAGGTGCCAGCCACTGTGCCCAGGCTGCCTTTTCACTTAATATACCATAAATATTTTTCAAATGAATGGAATTTTCTGCTTAACTTTTCCTAAAATGATACTCTGACTATAATTTTGAGCATAATTTGTTACTTCCATTTTCATATATGACAATTCCCATTGTAAAAATACTCCCTGTGGGCATTGTGGCTCATGCCTGTAATCCTAGCACCCTGAAAGGCCAAAGTAGGAGGATCCCTTGAGCTCAGGAATACAAAACCAGCCTGGGCAAGAACAAGACCTTGTCTCTACAAAAAAAAAAAAAGACTATAAGCCTGTAGTCCCAGCTTCGTGGGATGCTGAGGCAGGAAGATCACTTGAGCCCAAGCATTTGAGGCTGCAGTGAGCTGTGATGACACCACTGCACTCTAGCCCTCAATAACAAAGTGAGACTCTCAAATAAACTCTCTGGCAGAATATGTATTATTTGTGTTTCTATTAAGTTATGTTTGTACTATTTAGTCAGATTTTAAAAATGCACTTATATTTTAGCATCAGTTTTGATCCCTTCTTCTCACATTGCTATTTCAATTACTAAGCTTCAAAACAGTTGAAAACAAGTCAGGCCAGTGGCTCAGGTCTGTAATCCCAGCACTTAGGAGGCCGAGGCAGGTGGATTCCTTGAGCTCTCAGGTTCAAGACCAGCCTGAGCCAGACCAAGACCCCATCTCTAAAAATAGCCAGGCATTGTGGTGGGAGCCTCTAGTCCCAGCTACTCAGGACGCTGAGGCAAGAGAATCACTTGAGCCCAAGAGTTTGAGGTTGCTATAAGCTGTGATGCCAGGGCACTCAATCAAAGGTGAAAAAATGAGACTCTATCTCAAAAAAAAGAAAAAAAAAACAGTTGAAAACTATTAGCTACCTTCTATTCATGGTTGTTGTTATTCCAAGTGTTCCTTAAAAAACATAGTTTTAAGAAGTCAATATATAGGATGAATGTCTTGAAAAATATAACTTACAAAGATTTTCATAGTTTTTTCATAGTTTATAACAATCTCATTTTTCTCAGATCAAAAATGTGAGCATTAAAATGTGATTTTAGGGTGGCACCTGTGGCTCAAAAGGGTAGGGCACCAGCCCCATATGCCAGAGGTGGCGGGTTCAAACCCACCCTCAGCCAAAAACTGCAAAAAAAAATTAAAAAATTAAAAAATTAAATGAGATTTTACACGTAGAGTGGAAAAAAGCATCCAGCAGGGCCTTCACCTTGGAAACACATTCCTCAGTTACACTTGGCATCCGTCTAACGATCCTGCCACACCCCACAGAGGGGGCTGGGCCCTTCATTCATCTCATCTTCTCCTACTAGTACAAATGCCAAACCAGTGTTTAGCTAGATACAGAGGCCAGAACTAACTCTACAGCACAGAAAGATGATCAGTGGCATGAATCTGTCTTTGTGAGGGCTTTAACCCTCCAGAAAGAATACCACTGTCAGGTAAAATGCAATCCACCCAAACCAAACTCCTCTCCCTGACTGTCCTGCAAACCGCTTCCTATATCCAACTGCCTCATTTCCATTATAGCATCGCTGTTCTCACAGGCTCTGAGGATAGAAATCTGGGGAGTGGCCTGGTACTCCTCAGCCTTCTCCTCTCCCCTTTAGCTGAGTGTCATCTGTCCCCCTCCTACCCCCACTTTCCCCTGCCACACTGCCCAGGCTTTTTTCTGTCCTGTGATTTCCCACTGCTGCCCCCACTCACAGCACTGACCGTTGATTCCTAAACTGTTGCAACATCCTCTCCCTTGGTTTCCCCTCTGGTCTCCCAGGCTTACTTCCCCCAAATCTGTTTCATCACGTCATTCTTTTGTTACAGTGTCTGAATGGTTCCTCATTCCCTCTACAACAAGCTCAGGCTCCCCCTGGTTTACAGAGCTCTTCACATGGCCCTGAGCTGACTGAGCAGCCACATTTGCTACAATCTACAAGGCCAGGTTCTTCCCCGCCCTGAACACCTCTTGCAGGAAACCCCCTTTCCTGGTCTGCACTTTCCTTCCCATTCTCCAAGGCCAAGTTCAAGGATGATCTTTTCCAGGAATCTTTCTCTCATAGTCCTAGTGCCTCTCTCACACCCAACTAAATTTCTGTGGTGACTTTTAAATTTTACTCCATGATTCTACAAGAAAGAAATGAATTTGACTTTGAACCCCCTCGCCACTTCCATGCCATAGGTTTTGTGATAAACTCAGTCTTGGTTTTTTTTTTTCCTTTGAGATAGAGTTTCACTATGTCTCCATCAGTAGAGTGCCATGGCATCACAGCTCACAGCAACCTCTAACTCTTGGGCTTAAGCAATTCTCTTGCCTCAGCCTCCCAAGTAGCTGGGATTACAGGCACCTGCCACAATACCCGGCTATTTTTTTGTTGCAGTTGTCACTGTTGTTTAGCTGGCCCGGGCCGGGTTTGAACCCCGCCAGGATTTATGTGGTGGCTCCCTAACCACTGTGCTACAGGCGCCAAGCCTGTCTTGGTTTGGCTTTCCCTCATGGGATCCAGAGGGCTGATGGTACCCAGGTCATCACAGGCCATCTGGAGGTTCTCTGTCCAAATCGGTGTGTTCACTTACAGCCAAACCCAAGGGGCAGAAGCTCTTTCAACTTAGTGAAGCCACAGGGGTTAAAGCTCAAATGTCACTATACCCTTCTATCAGGCATCCTGTCACCAATCAAAAGAATGGGACACTGGTCCCTGATACTGGCGGGACCTGCCTTAACCCATCTGCCCCATGGTTTTCTCTCTGAGGAAGTCGCTTTCCAGTCTTACCACTTCTCCCTGCTCTGTTACTACGTTTTAGAACCCTCCTCCCCCAGTAAAGCTCCCGGCTGAGTTGTACTTGGTATAAATCTGCATTACAGCACATGTCATAGTCGACAACATATTCAAGAGGCAGTGACACATTAATGTTAGGGGCACAAGCCCCAGGAGCATGCCAGCCTGGAGTGCTGTGCCCGCCCTTCTGGCCCACTGCTGGGAGGCCTAATGAGTTATTTACTGCCCAAAGCCTTGGTGTACTCACCAGGAAAGCCTCACAGGAATGGCCTGAGGATTAGATCAGGCCCAGCAGCAGTTTTAGTGGCAACAGCTTACACTTACCTACCACCATGTCTGGCTAAGTACCTTAGGTGAATTAATTCATTTCTCTTTTTTTCTTTTCTTTTTTCTTGAGACAGAGCCTCACTCTGCTGCCCAGACTAGACTGCCCTGGTGTCAGCCTAGCTTACTGCAACTTGAAACCCCTGGGCTCAAGTCATCCTCCTGCCTCAGCCTCCCCAGTAGACCGGAGTACAGGTACCCACCACCACACACTGCTAACTTTCTATCCTTAGTATAGAGATGGGGTTTGCTCTTAGGCTGGTCTCAAACTCCTGAGTTCAAGTAATTCACCTGCCTTGGCCTCCCAGAGTGTTAGGATTACAGCTGTGAGCCACCGTGCCCGGCTGTATTAACTCTGCATCCTCACAATATGAACAAGTAAACAGGCATAAAGGCGTGAAGTAACACCCACAATTACACAGCCAGTAAGCAGCAGAGAAAGGAACCAATCCCCAGCGGATTGGCTCAGCGTCTACTCTCGTTATCCCTCCGCCACGTTGCTTTCAACAATCATAGCTAATTATTGTCAATAGTGTTACTGGATT
>NW_003852405.1:28577826-28581879 GCF_000181295.1 Otolemur garnettii
TTTTTTCTCAGAAATAGAATGAATGATAACAAAATTTTGAGATGTCCATCCAAAAAGTCAAAGTCTAAAAGCCACAGTTTGTGTCTTAACATCAAACAGGCTCAGCCTTTGAAATGAGCGTATCAGTTAAGCTGACTCACAAAGATGAGGTCCCACTTTTCCAGCTGTGAATGACTCAAAGGACTGAGACATACTTCACATACTTAACATCCTATTCTGATGGACACACAGCACAGAAATGATGCCACTGAAAGAAGATGGAACCCAGGGATCTGTTACAAATCACACCCCACACCAAGATTCTAAGTGATTAGAGGGGGAGCTTGTTCTTTCAATTCCCTTTCTGATTTTAAGAACAGAAATATCCAGGCATCCATCCATAACCTCTTTCCATAAAGAGTGAGAATCATGAATCAGAGAAACACTCCAGGATAAATGAAGTTAAGACTCATGTAACTAAAACTGAATCAAAGCTTCATAGATACAGTATGTATTATTCTGCGAGTAAAAGACCTTATAGGAAAAGAAACCAGTTGGTCATGTCTTGTGTGAGTCACTTAAATGGACAAGTGGGTTTTCATGACCTTGGGAATATCTAGGTTTACAGGGCACATGCAGTAGGGCTGAGCTCATTGTGAGGACATGTTCGTTTTCATTGGCAAAAAGGGAAAGGAAGTGAGCCAGGCCCTAAAAAATGCCACTAGAGACATTCCAGCCGATCCTCGATAAGGACGGGGAATGCTGCCATCAGCTCATGGCTGGAAGAAGGAAACTTGGATCAGAGAGCAGCTGACCAGGAGACACCACGTTAGGTGTGGGAACCATTTCCCATTAAACTACACATTTCAACAAGGGAGTCAGTTCAACCAGTGGTTTTCAATTTTTTTTGCTGTGACTCACAGTAGGAAACATACATTGTATCATGATCCATAAATGTGCACAAACATATATAAGAACCGACACATGGGTGTTTGTAACTGATACATGCTTACCTTTCTTGTGTACAAAGTACTATGATGGTTTCCATCCTGTTCTACTTGGTGTTCTAAACACACTGGTTGAGAAAAACAGTGTTTTAGATTCTGACGGCACTGAGAGTCTGAGGGTACATTTCACAACAGCCTTTATTCCTCCCCCACAGCCCCACAGCTAACTCGGGGGAGCTGCTAGGGAGCATCTGCTCTGAGACAAGTGACTTGATTTTGATACTTGGATAGAGCAGGCTGCCTCCTCCACGACTGGCCATTCCTCACTATGCTGGCCCCTCCTCCTCTTTGTGTCCCTTAAATGCTGGTGTGTCCCCAGCAGCTGTGTCTGATCTCTTTACCCTCTGAGTCAGTTTACCTCCACGGCTTCCCTACCAGTGAAGGACAATTGCTCATAAACCCCATTCACTGGGCTCCAATTCTCAGCACTCACCCCTTATATATCCCCCACTGAACTCTCCCACAGATTTCAAACTCATTAGGTCCCAAATAATATATAATTTATATTATAATTTATATAGAATCCCTCTTTGGGTGAGGAGATAGGGAAGAGGGATTACTCTACCAAGGGTGACAAAGTAAGGCTCTGTCTCAAAAAAGAAAGAAAGAAAGAAAGAAAATGTCAAATACTGGAGTGTGTGGCCAACTCGGACAGTTTTTGGTAGGATCCTAGAAATGACTTAGCCATAGCCAAGGCGGCCCATCTGAATGCAAAGAAAATTCTGCTTCACTAAGACTGGGCTGTCTCTCTTGGCAGGAATCCAAGATGATGACAACTCAGAAAATCATGAAGGACTATGTAATTTGAATTCTTGGCCCAAGTCAATGATAACACTAGAAAAAAGAAACAAAGGAAACATAACAATAGATGGGACCAAGAGAACTGGGGGAGCCTGATCCCACCCCCTGATACATTCTCCTTCCCTGATAGAGAGTGAAGCCCTGAGATGAAGCCCCAGAATGAGAAACGGCTGAGTGGCCCAAAGAAGCAACCCTGAGAGCTGGAAGACAGCAGAGCAGCAGGGCTGACTTCTAGGAGAGACGCCCCAGGCCAGCGCCCAGAGCAAGATCAACCCAGAGTGAAAAGGCGCAGGGACCAGCAGCTTGACTTAAACTTCCAGCAGCTCTGTAAAGTCAAGTCTACCTTGCTCCAAAATCAATCTCCAGGGATGCTGCGCCACAGCCCCACCAGAACTGATACCCTGCCAGGAAAATCCTACCCAAGGTGCTTCTCACACGTGTCCGTGGATTTCATGAGGGAACAGAGAGGAGGTTTAATAGTACGCGGGGCAGTGAGGTCCATCAACTACTACACAAGTGTCTGACTTGGAAGAGAAAAGCCTGATCTGTAACGGTCAGCACTATCACCAACCTGCATCAAAGACACAGGGACAAAAGATTTAGAGGGAGCAACAGAAAAAAGTCTGGAATTCAGATTATGTGGGAGAGATCAATGTAAGAAAACTTATATTCCTTGAGTTGTATTAAGAATGGCTTTGATTCTGAATCAAATAAGAATATTTGTCTCAAACCACTTACACCCTATCAGTTATCGACTGGGGAGTCGGGTTACCAAATGAAGCCATTTCAAAAGGAGCTGTGGGATAGAAGCCTGGGCACTGTTTGCCTTCCTCTGGGAGAAGGGAGCTCAGATGCTGCCATGTGCCCGGCTGAATCAGCGGTGGCTCCTGGCGTGGTCCCTCCAGGACCAGCACTGGTGTAAAGCATCCTTTTCTTACACCTTCTGTGACACGTCCCCTACAAGTAACATAACTTACCCTGCATTTCTATTAAATGGCAGAGAATCATGTGGGAGCAGGGAAAAATTACTAATTCCTTATGGCTGGAATATCACTTACTTCCTAAGAAAGATATAATGTAATCACTTAGACCCAGTGTATCCTCCCATCATTTGCATTAACCACCCTGAGAAAACAGCCTCAGTTCCAAACTGGAAGGAAGACTTAGGTTCTGTGGGCAAAGGAAATAGCACAGGGTAGGTGGGGCCGTGGTGAGCAAGGGCAAGCTTGGGATGATTCTGCTCAAGGTATTTTCACACTGATGAACATGAGGCCTTCACTGGCTTGTTAAAATAGTGCTGCGTGGTGAGAGACGCTGGCACATTCCCTGTAGATGAGATGGCCCTGGGGGTTTGAACAACACTTGGAATACAGCTGCCTTGGCTAAAACCAAGCCAGGACAGATGTCACAGCAAACTGGAAATAATTTCATACCATCCCCTGGTGCTAAATTCAAAATACCAATGGAGGAAAAGTACTGGGGAAAGAGGGCTTTAAAACAGATGAGGTAACTTCATTAAATATGTATGTAACTGTATACATACTATACAGTTCTGTATGTAACTAAAACTTTTGCTGCAGAGGCCCGTGAGCAACAGATATTAAAGTGCTCAGTGGAAACCTGACTGCTCAGCCAAATGGAAGCACGGCAGGGGCTGCTCGCAGAGGCTGGACAGCGCGTCAGACCCGTCACTAGTCCCCAGACTCATAACTCTGAAAGCCGGTTTGGAAAATGGCCTTCTACAATGCAACATTTTTCTTTCCTTTCTTCCTTCAATAGTTGTTCTCCTTATAAGTAGCACCATGGACCATTTTCAATGTTCTTAACTGACAGGCTAGATGAGAAGATATATCAAAAGCTCACGTCACCACATCACAGTGTCATTTCCCTGAGAAACATAACCCAGGGAAGGGGGACATTGTTCACACATACACACTTACCAAATGCCTTCTTAGGTTCTATTAACGTCATGGTAAACTGTTCCCCTTTTTTCAATTCCTTTAACTTCTGAGCAACAGCATAGTGACGCCAGCCAACAACACTTTCTCCATTTATAGATTCAATATGATCCCCCACACAAATGGTTTGGACTGAGTCGATAACGCCACCATCTCTAATTCTCTGAAAAGAAAATTAATGACAACATAACGCAAAAACATTATGTAACATTATTGTTCATGCTTTTGAGACATTACAGACAAGGTACTGACCTGTTAACAATTCAGTTTAATGTTTAATCAGAGATCAAAGACAAAGCAACAAAGCA
>NW_003852405.1:28581955-28590173 GCF_000181295.1 Otolemur garnettii
CACCGCCTCTGGGAAGCTTTTCCTGAAGTCCCCCAACCCACTCCCACTCCCCACTAAAATGGGGAAGGTGCCACTCTCACCTCCTACGGTATCTTTTGTTACATACGCTGAACCCGAGGCTGGGCACTTTCCACTCACTGCTCCCGGAATCCTAACACCCTTTATGAGACTCTCCTGTCATAGACTAGGAAGACTGAGGCGTGGGAAGATCAAGTCAGATTCCACAGAGCTCAGTGCACCTGTCCATTTACTCTTCAGCCTCTGTTACAAAAAATGCAATATCCCTGAGGATAGGATGGTCTTATTCACCACTGTTTGCCCTGGGCCTAGCACAGGGCCGCACAGAGCAGTCCCTCCATAAATGACTGTTGAAACATTTCAACATGAAGCCCATAACGTAAGAATAGATTGAGCTTTGTCAACTGGCTACATTTAATTATAAATGCAAAGACTTAAGGATGGTATGATCTTAGCTAGGAAGGTGGATACCTAACAAGAGACAGGTAGGATTCCCATTTTGGAAGTCAGCAAGGCTGATTTTATGTGATTGTTTTTCATGTATGTATTTTAGATGAGGAGAACATAGGACCCAAGGGGAAACCTCAACTTACTCTTTCTTAAATCTACTTACGTCTTGATAATACATCTATAGTGTAGGGTCTCAAAATGAGATCTAAGATGGCACCAAGAATATCTGAAAGAATCCCAGCACTCTGGGAGGCAGAGGTGGGCCAATTGCTTGAATTCAGGAGTTTGAGACCAGCCTAAGCAACAGTGAGACCCTGTCTCTAAAAATAACTGGGCATTGTGGCGGGTGCCTGTAGTCCCAGCTACTCAGGAGGCTGAGGCAAGAGAATCACCTAAGCCCAAAATCTGGAGGTTGCTGTGAGCTGTGACACCACGACACTCTGCCAAGGGTGATAAAATAAAACTCTGTCTTTAAAAAATATATTAAAGTAAATAAATAAATAAATTACTATATACCAAACCTCAAAATAGATTTATTACCCCCAAATTTTAAGAATTGTGGCAAATGGCACTTTGCAACAAGTGTTAACGTACTCTATCCAAATGATACAATAACGTTAATTTAAACAGAGCTCACTATTTATCATTGCAAATAGTTAATATAAAGTAAAGAACCCAGAAATTTCATAATCTACTTGACACTGTATGAGCAGAAACCCACACTGGCCTGATATAGTGAACAGAAGCAAACAGTGGTAACCACAACACACCACTCAGTACAACTAGGGCTTCTAAACTGTCACAGGAAACAAACAGAATGAAATGAATGACTGGAGTCCAAAGAAGGAAAAAATGCTGTTAAATATTCTGTTACATAACCATTCTTAAGCCATTAGAGAATTTGAAAATCTATATTTAACTGACTTTAATTTTTATTCTAATTTATTTCTAGATACATCATGAGCTTATTTTTTTCCTGCGATCAACCATACCAATGTGAATTTCAGTGTCCCACTACATGTCAGTTTTAGTTTTTAAAGACATACTGTTATAATTGTATTAAAAATGAACAATATGTAAAAATTAAATGAAAGACTTTAAAGACACGTATGAATCTTACCAGTGAATTAGAGGTCAGAGAAACAGAAATCTAAGGTTGCCCAGCAGATGAGCGTCCAAACAGGGAAGGCAGGCAGTTCCCAAGAGTCCGAGGGGGCAGCCGGGAGAGAATCCAGGTTTGCCCAGAGAAAAGTCAGAGCGTATGTAATCAACAGAAGCAGCAGAGAAGGATCTGGGATGAAGAGACAGGAAAACCAACCAGAGAAACTTAGAGACGACCACCCAAAGGTGAACTAGATATAGTTGGAGACACTGATCACATGTTTTATGAGCCTCTTAAGTGAGTAAAGAAACAGGTAGCAGTGGAGACAAGTGTCTGAAATCTAATGTACACTGATAATCATGTAAGAACTTGATAGAGATTAACAACATTGCTAAAAGTGCTGCTCAGACCCAAAGGGCTAAGGAAAAAGAGGCATCGATGCTATTTCCTGAGTTACTTATCCTGTGACACTTAGGAGCTTTCCCTCATCTGCCTTTGGAGTTTAATGCTGCAAAATGTTTATTGGTTTCTTTTTGGAAGATTAGACTTACAATACTATTAAACATAGAGGTTTCCAACCATTTTAGATTTTTATATCTTCCACTGTATTCATCCCATACATTCAGAAATTTCTGCCTTCTCATCACAGGTATCAGCAGAATCCTGGGGTTGTGTCCCACCCTCCCCAAAATCTTAAGCACCAGACTCAAGGTGGTTTGGGCTAAGTGTCCTGCTGCCATGCTCAGCTGCTTTGGGATCTGGGCTGGTCCTTCCTACACTGCTCCAAAATCTTGCTTGTAATAATAAAAAATTCATAAAACAATTACAAATATTTATCTCATCTAGTCCTTATGGTAAGCCTAGGAAAGGAATATTTTTTACTACATTTAATGAATGAAGAAACGAAAGCACAATGATTACATGGCTCAGCCCAGAGAACAGTTAAACAGACCCAGGTACCAAACAGAGGTGCTATAATTATAAAAATTAAAAAGTTTAGAAAAAAATAATATCAGGTGTAGGATGCAAGTTCTTCTGACACAAGTGCTGACTTTTGGGTTATAAATGTCCAAAATGATCTATCGCTTTTGAACTATGAAATGTTTTTGACAATCCCTGTCTCTTCCCGTTCCATCGCCCCACTTCTACTAAAGCTGTTTCTCACCAATGTCATGGCCTCCAGAGCTCACGTTACCTGTTTTCTCAAATCATCACTTCTGTTCCGGCTTTATAGGGCTCTGCTCATACCCTCCTCCCATCCTAAATCTATATTCCCAGACTTGCTGATTCTTAATTTAGGCAACTGAATAAGCAAAGAATGAGAAATATATGAATACTGTATTTACCTGAATGATCACTCTAGAAGTGACAAATTTGGTTCCACTAGACTAAAATTATGGCTAATCATAAAGATCTTTGAGTGACTCAAACTTGCCAGACTCCCTGATGCTAAATCTATGATGTGCAAGTAAGGAAACGGGACATTTTCATAATGTCAAAGAATCTTTCCATAATTACTCATTAATTATAAAGAAAAATAGAAAAAGTAATATCACAAATAATGGGATGAACAAACATCTCATTGATGTTGATGTGGTACACTGAGACAGACCCAGGATTACTTCTGTAATTTCCCTGCCAAAAACACATAACCTGTTTCTCAACATGAGAAAATATCAGAAAAATCCAAATTAAGGGACATGCTTTCTAAACTAAAGTGGATTAAAGAGTGAAATAGACGATCCTGCCCCAGGGTAAATAAAGGACACTGTTAGGACAGCTGACAGCTGCAGTGGGGACCATAGGGGAAAAGTGTTTTATCAGTGTTAGACTTTCTGAACTTCATAACTGTAATTATATACAGGAGAATATCCTTGCTCTTAATAAGTACACTCTGAAGTATTAAAGGGCAAGGGTGTGTGTGCGTGTTATGTATGTGTGCATGTGTGTGTGTGCGTGTGTGTATGTACACGTGAGAAACAGAACAATAAAGCAATGTCACAAGTGCCAGACAGGAGATTTGGGGAAATGATGTGTACCAGTTCTTTGTATTCTTCAATTTCCCTAATTTGTATAATATTTTATCACCCATGCACACACGCGACAGGCATCTAAACTGAACTCTGTTCACGGTATAGATTATGCTTCACTTTCTCCTCTGCTGCCGTGTCCTGTGTCTCTACAAGGCCCATGACTAGTACTCTGAGGCAGGGAAATGCTTGAGGAGTCATTAAAAAAAAATCGAAGTACAAGCTTTGAATGAATGTCAGAGGCTAAGACCTAAAAATCTGCACATATTTGCAAAACTTCCAAGTCCTCTCTGCTGTGTGTGCCTCGTGTCCTGAGCTTCCCCCGGATAATCCCTCATGACTTTCCCAACTCACAGATTTTCCATCTGGTCACCCAGTCAACCTGCAGCCCAGTCACAGCCTTCACAGAGCTAAAAATAGCCCTTCTATCAAGTGGGAAGTTCAAGCACCACTTACAGTGAAGATGATAACTTCCTAAGACCTTTTTAGATGACAAAGCATCAGCAAATCAGGACTTCAAGAAAACAAAGGCATAAAACATGCCCTGTTGTGTGATGTCTATCATTAATTCTTAGCTCAGGGAATGGAAATGCCAGCTCTGAAGTCAACCTCTTGAATCAACTCTTGAATTTGTCTAGTTGTATGACTTTGGGCAAGCTACTTAACCTTCCTGATTCCTGCAGGGCAAAGCTCAGGCAATTGGAACATTCACATAAATGACAGTAACATCCTGATCCTGCATCTACATCGATAGAATAGAGGTTACGAGTAGCACCAACCATGGATGAATCTCACAGACATCATGTTAAGCAAAAGAAGCCAGAAATGGTAGAGTAAGTGACATGTGATGACATGAAGTTCAAGAACAAGCAAATGGTAACACAGGTCAGAATGTGGGAGAGTATTGACCCGGAAGGGGCATAAGGAAGCCTTCTGGGTGGCAAAAATGCAATTTCCCTTGATCTGGGTGACAGTCATACAGGTGTGCGTATAAACATTTACTAAGCTGTATGTTAAAAATGTGTTACCTCAACAAAAAAGTAAATTAAAAAAACAAAAAACAAACAAAATATAATTTCTGTGAGGATTAAATGGGAAAGTAGATGCAAAGAGCCTAGGACGTGGTCAGCATTTGAAGCTGAGGACACGGTAGGCATTCGACATGACTCAGCTACTATTATTACACCTACTTGTTACAATAATAGAATTGTTATTTTAAAGAGATGAGTCTACCTTTCTTTTTATCATTCCTTAATTTTTATCATTTTCATACAATTTCAAGCTTCTCTCTTTTCTTTGCAGTTCTATCTTGCTCTCTTTGTATTTAAATAAAGGAATTACAGTCATCACATCCCTGGGTAGCGTGGGGGATTGGTTCCAGGACCTCCTGTGGAGACCAAAACCCACAGATGCTCAGGTCCCTGGTGTAAAATGCTGCAGTATTTGCAAGTAACCTGTGTGCATACTCTCCCATCTACTCTAAATCACCTCTAGCTGACTCACAATAGCTTTTATTGTGTAAACACTGTGTAAATAGTTGTCATATTAATACTTTTTTGTTTAGGAATAATGTCAAGAATGAACAAATCTATACATGCTCTCTACAGACAATTTTTTTTTAAACTTTTAAATCTATTTCTTTAAATCTATAGTTGATTGAATCCACTGTTAAACCCATGGATACAGAAGGCAAATTGTATGTGGTTCAGAAAACCTTGAAGAGTGTTTTTTTTTTCAGACAGAGCCTCAAGCTGTCCCCCTGGGTAGAGTGCTGTGGCATCACAGCTCACAGCAACCTCCAACTCCTGGGCTCAAGTAAGTCTCTTGCCTCAGCCTCCCAAGCAGCTGGGACCACAGGTGCCCGCCACAATGCCCGGCTATTTTTTGGTTGCAGCTGTCATTGTTGTTTGGCAGGCCTGGGCTAGGATTCGAACCTGTCACCTTAGGTGTATGTGGCTGGCACCTTAGCCACTTGAGCCACAGGCCCCAAGCCTTAAAGAGCGTTTTTAAAGAAGTAGCTAAAAGTACGTGCAGTTGGAAGAAACACTCAATAGAAATCAGCCTGGAGGTCATCAGAACTACAGACCTGGGAGTGCTTAGCTAGATAATGAGTGGGCACGAGGGCCAGACTCTTCCTTTTCAGGTGGTTCTAAATTCTAGAGAAGTCTAAGCTGAAGGGAATTAATTCTAGGAAATGGTAAACAAACAAGTGAAATATCCCAATTCATGCATCCCAGCAAAGTGAGCTCTCATACTGAAGATCATTCCTAAACTCATTTGGCCTGATAGATTTTCTTAAATGCCCTCAATTAGGCCACACTGTTATTTTTTAAATCTCACCTTTATAAAAGCATAGCCAGCACCATTATCTGTAATGGTGATACCAAGTGTATCTTTGGATTTACACACGACCACTTCTTTTCTGGGTCCTCTCACGTGGGCAAAGATGAAATCATTCAGTCCTATTTGTCCTCCTATCAGTCTTTCCATGTCAACTTTAGGTGTGTTTGAAGTACAATATAAGATCTGCAAAGAAAAAGAAACGCTTAGGTCACTTTCTATCAGGACTACATTCTGTCATGAATGAATTCATAAATATATGAATGAAATTATCCTCAATTTAAAAGGCTACCTCACAGCCTGAGCAACATAGCAAGACCCCATCTCTACAAAACATAGAAAATTAGCTGGGCAAGGTGGTGCACACTTGTAGTCCCAGCTATTCAGGAGGCTGAGTCAGGAGGATCACTTGAGCACAGGAGTTTGAGGTTGCAGTGAGCTACGATGACACCATTAGACTCCAGGCTGGGTGATAGAGTGAGACATGTCTCAAAAATAAATAATAAATAAATAAAAATTGGCAACTCTCTCTGGGTAACGTAGTTCCCTCCTGCTCCTAAGCTACAACAGGGCTCCAGGAGGGAACAGCTGCAGATAGGGCCAAGTCTATCCCACAGGTTATTAAATGGCACTACTGTGTCCTAGGACAGAGGATGTTCTTGCCACACCTGAAACACCATATTGAAATTCCAGGGGATCATGGTTAGTAACTAATCACCTAAGTGTTGGGAAAAATGTCATTTCAGGATGGGCTCAGTGGCTCAGGCCTATAAAGCTAGCACTTTGGGAGGCCATGGGGATTATATGGAGGCAGATTATACATTATTATTAGAGAGGAGGATTATATGGATTATAAGGAGTTAGAGACCAGCCTGAACATGGGTGCTACCATCGCTACAAAAAGTAGAAAAATTAATCAGGCATGGTGGTGCACGCCTGTTGTCCCAGCTACTCACGAGAATGAGGCAGGAGGACAGCTGGGGCCCAGGAGTTTGAGATTACTGTGAGCTGTGATCACACCACTGCACTCTAGCCAAGTAACAGAGCAAGACATTGTCTCAGGAAAATTAAAAGTAAATTAAATAAATAAGTGAAGAGATATTTAAAAACCAATTAAAGGTTCCATCATAAAACATGTTTCTATGTTGGCTGGATAAAATCTGGGACACATTTGCATACAATGGCATTGGGTACCGCCTATCAAGTGCTTCCGATAGGCCAGGCTCTACACTTCACAATTTACATTCATTATCTCACGTAATCCTCAAATCACTTTATAAAGTACATTATTATCCCCATATTACAGATGAAGATACTGAGGCTTGGCAAGATTTGCCTAAGATCACATAGAGGGTATTTGTCAGAGTCAAGGACTTGAGTTCACATCTCTCCAACTTCAAAGTGCTCCAGTGGTTTAAACAATGTGGTGTATATATCATTTACAACGTTGACATTGAAGGTTATATTCCCAAAGGTCTGCATGATGTATACAGTGTATGATGCATTCACTACAATGAAAATATACCACACATAGAAGCCTATATTTGAATACTGGTAAATAGTTGTTTTGTTTTGTTTTTAACAGCAAGAATCTCGCTATATCCCCCAGGCTAAAGTGCAGTGGCGCAATCACAGCTCACTGTAACCTTAACTCCCACACTCAAGCAAATCTCTTGCCTTAGTCTACTGAGTAGCTAGGACTACTGGCATGCACCACCAAGCCTGGCTAATTTCTTTTTTCGTTTTTATTCTACAGTACAGACTAGATCTGGCTGTGGTGCTCAGAGTGGCCTCAAGTGTCCGCCTCCTTTGGCCATGGAAGGCACTCAGAATACAGCCATGAGCCATTCTTTTTTTCTTTTTTTTTGAGACAGAGTCCCACTATGTTGCCCTCAGTAGAGTGCCATGGCACCACAGCTCACAGCAACCTCAAACTCTTGGGCTGAAGCAATTTTCTTGCCTCAGCCTCCCAAGTAGCTGGGACTACAGATGCCCACCACAACACTCGACTATGTTTTTTGTTGCAGTTGTCATTGTTATTTAGCAGGCCCGGGCCAGGTTCAAACCCACCAGCCTCAGTGCATGTGTCTGGCGCTGTAACCACCGTGCTACAGGTGCCGAGCCCCTATTCTTTTTAAAATATGAAAATTTTTATTTATCTTGCATTACAGTATTTGAAAAAGGTGATTTAACTGGGCGGCACCTGTGGCTCAAAGGAGTGGGGCACCGGCCCCATATGCTGGAGGTGGCGGGTTCAAACCCAACCCTGGCCAAAAAC
>NW_003852405.1:28590599-28593944 GCF_000181295.1 Otolemur garnettii
GAGGTCTGGAGAGGTTAAAACAACTTGCCCAAATCCACACGATGGTAGAAAGAGAGCAAAGAAGACACAGCAGGGAAGCGTTGTGTGGAGATTTTAAAGGGACTTCTCATGCTTACCAAGTCTTCATTTCACCTTATTTCCCTTCAGAAACATGGCTCATTTAGCTAAAATTTGCAGTGCTACCCCTGAATTTGTCTATTACAATCTGCGCAATTTGACAAAACGATTGAGAACAAGTCATGTTGAAATTAAGTTCAACAACATCGAGGGGATTTTTTGTCATGAAACAGCACATTAAAATTACCTTCTTTGGTTTGGCTTTGGTATGTACCAAACCAAAGAAGGGTAATTTAAATGTGCTGTTTCATGACAAAATGACTAATGAGATTATTCCTATTATTATTTGTCATTATCAAGCAGTGTTTGCCACAGGTGTTGCTAGCCCTTCCTCTACCCCAGAGCCTTCCTGAGCCCTCACTCTCTCTCAGCCTCTCCCTGTATCCCTGTTTCACCATTACTGATTCCCACCTGAATTAGATGAACCTGAAGCCTTCCCCCAGCCATAATCCTCATGGAGCTCTAACACGGTTGATTATTACTTACCCAGTGGCTTTGGAGGCCGTGTCTCCTAAATTAGAAGAGCTTCACAAAATAAAGCTCTCCCTGCTATACGATTAAAGGTTCAGAATGGTCAGCCAAGCTCAGACCAGATCTTGAGAGGTGTGCCATGGGGCACAAGACAATGAAAGCCTCCCTGGGAAAACCACCACCCTCACCTGCTCTCATCCCAGGCTGGGGTGAGCCTTATCTTAACCCTTTATGTTCCTGGCAAGAGCAAAATATATTCAGCTTTCTACATAGTTAAGTTTTAAGAAAAATTCTCTAGCATAAAAACTGCACTATTCCCACAAGGCGAAAAGTCAGTTGAGCCAAGAACGGCACCTAATTCTAACTGTAAAGTCAATGGCATAATTAGCTCAGTAAGAAAAATTATTGAGAACGGTTTTTCTGACTTTCTGTCTCAAAATTATTGAAGAATAATAGAAGAAATAGCAGACAAGGAGACTCCTTGTTTTTTTTTCCTAGTGCATTTACCAGTGGTATTCATAGTGAATTCCAAACACCACTAGTAGAAAGGTGACTTAACCAGCGAGAGAGGAAATAAAATTTTCAAACATACTGACGGGATAACAGAATAGAGGGGAGAAAAGTCTCATACAAACTGAGCTCTTTACTAAGCCGCTTCCTTTGCTTCCTTTCTTTCAATCGTTCACATCTCCTTACAGCACAGCAAACCCTAGATTTCCTGGAGGCAGAGCCCTCTCCACTATACTTCCTCCTCCGCAGAGTAACACTCCATTCCAGGCAGCCAAAAGCTGG
This sequence comes from Otolemur garnettii, assembly GCF_000181295.1. NCBI lineage: Eukaryota > Metazoa > Chordata > Mammalia > Primates > Galagidae > Otolemur > Otolemur garnettii. The sequence continues at coordinate 28,591,980 of NW_003852405.1, forward strand.
CAGGCAAGGCATGGGGTCGTTTTGTTTGGTTTTGGCTTTTTCTGGAAGAAGTGGAGCCAGCTCTGTCTTTCACTGAATGGAACTCAGTGAGAAGTCGCGTTGCAACCCTACAGGAATGTGATGGCTGCTGGGAGATGGAGTCAGAGCACCAGGTCGCTAGGACTCTGGGACTTCACAGCAGATGAGACCAGTTGTTCACAAGAATAAGAACCCACCATGCACATGGTATCAACGCACAGCTGTCAGCAAACAGATCTCTAAGAATGTAAAGTTTAGAGTTCAAGCACATCCTCAAAGATACTGTTTTGTTGTCTTTGGGGTTTGGGGTTTTTTTTTTGCGACAGAGTCTTACTCTGTTGCTCTGGGTAGAGCGCTGCTACCGCATCTATAGCTCACAGCAACCTCAAACTCTTGGGCTTGAGCAACCCTCTTGCCTCCGCCTCCCGAGTAGCTGGAATTACAGATGTGTACCATGATACCCAGCTAGTATTTCTAGTGAGTCCAGGTCTCACGCTCACGCTGGTCTCAAACTCCTGAGCTCAAGCAACCCACCGGTCTTAGCCTCCCTTAGAGTGCTAGGAATACAGGCACGAGCCATTGTACCCAGCCAAAGATACTGTATTTTTAAGTGAAAACAAGAAAGTGATACACCATAGTTCATCCATTCACTCATCAAAAATTATGACTCAAAAGGAACCTCAAGTACATATGATGAACTTTACCTCCCTTATTTCTAGAGTTCCCTGAACCCAAAATCGAAAAGGGCTGCTACTCCCCCCACCCCTGTGCCCGTTTATTGAGATGCTCTTCAGATGTGACAGCCCAGGTTGAATCACTCTTTCCACTCTGATCACATAACATAAATCTAATGCCTTATTTGAGTATCTGAGTCACCTTGCCTTAACTTCCAATTGGCTTAACACCCCTACTTCTCACTCTCTCTCTTAGTCATCATTGTCTCTCCCACGATATCTGACACAGGGCCTAGCTCAGTTCATCTGTGAATGGCATTCACAGACCACATTCACTTACCTCACTGAACGTGGCACACCCCGACACCAGGCTTTATTATCCACATTTTGTAGATGAGAAACCTATGACTTTATTCAGTTAACACAATTAGTAAATGTTTAGAAAATATGATAGATTCAACATGAGAAAGCTGATTTAAACACACACACACACACACAAAAAGAAAATTAACAGTCGTCATATTATCAATGCTCCTCTTCTAGAGGAGTCCTAAGGCCTCCCAAGTGCTGGGATTACAGGTGTGAGCCACCACGCCTAGCTTTTATCTCATTTTATACTTTATTTTGAGACAGAGTCACACTTTGTCACCCTCGGTAGAGTGCTGTGGCATCACAGCTCACAGCAACCTCCAGCTCTTGGGCTTATGCAATTCTCTTGTCTCAGCCTCCCAAGTAGCTGGGACCACAGGCACCCATCACAATGCCTGGCTACTTTTTGTTGCAGTTTGGCCAGGGCCGGGTTTGAACCCACTACCCTCAGTATATGGGGCCGGTGCCCTACTCACTGAGCCATAGGCGCCGCCCCAAAGATATGCCTTTAACATGAACATCTTTTTTTTTGGCAGTTTTTGGCCAGGGCTGGGTTTGAACCCACCACCCTGGCATATGGGGCCCGGAGCCTTACTACTTTGAACCACAGGTGCCGCCCTTCATTTTATTCTTTAAAAAAAAATCTGTGGAGCATGTGATGAGTTGTGTTTCTTTCAATGCACTGAGGTATTATGGTATCCTAATTTCATATTATACTCTCCAGCAAAAATTTTAGACAGTACCTCTTCCTCACTTCCAAAATCAGCATAATAGCATAATATATCTCTAGAGTACAGCTACACATATCTCATCTTTGTAATGGTTTTGGGTTTTTTTAAATTTTTTTTTGAAACAGGAGCCTCAAGCTGTCCCCCTGGGTAGAGTGCTGTAGCATCACAGCTCA
>NW_003852405.1:28594020-28601655 GCF_000181295.1 Otolemur garnettii
TTTTTTTTTTTTTTTGGTTGCAGCCATCATTGTTGTTTGGCGGGCCCGGGCTGCATTAGAACCTGCCACCTTGGGTGTACGTGGCTGGTGCCTTAGCCACTTAAGCCACAGATCCTGAGTCTTTTTTTTAATTTTATGAGACAGAGTCTCACTCTGTTGCCCCAGCTAGAATGCCATGGCATCAGCCCAGTTCACAGCAACCTCAAACTCCTAGGTTCAAGCCATCTTCCTGCTTCACGCTGCTGAGTAGTTGGGACTGACTACAGGGACCCACCACAATGCCGGGCTAGTTTTTTTCTATTTTTAGTAGAAAACGGGGTCTCACTCAGGCTAGTCTCAAACTCCTAAGCTCAAGGGATCCACCTACCTGGGCCTCCTAGACTCTTGTAATGGTTATTAAATAGAAAGCAGATAAAAGGAAAGACAAAAGGAGAAAATAATGGATGAAGGGGTAAGAATCCTGGATCTAGTCCCAATTCTATACCCTTCAATCTTCAATCTCAATGAGCTTAGTCAAGTCATGACCTTCTGAATCTTCCTGTAATTGTGGCAATTAAAGCTTAGTCTGCATCAAATGGTTGTTAAAAAATTCAGTAAAAGACTATATATAATAATACTTTTTAAACTAAAAATCTCTATTTAAATATAAATAGGTATTGCTTATGTTACATAGTATTGATAGTTTTATTATTATTCCTGGTTTGAAGGTGCTTCTTTTTTTTTAATTGTTGGGGATTCATTGAGGGTACAAGAAAGCAGCTTACACTGATTGCATTTGTTAGGTAAAGTCCCTCTTACAATCGTGTCTTGCCCCCCAAAGTTGGGACACACACGCAGGTGCTTCTTGAATAATGATATTACATCTATGCTTGCTAGCTTCTTAAGCTGCTTGAAAAGATATTCTGGTCCACAAACAGGTTGACAAACCTCTCCCAAAACACATGAAATTCATGTTTAAAACTCCAGGAAGTCCAAATCCAACTCTCTTTTGTTTAATGCCTTCCTTAACCAGGAACTGAGTTGGCCAAAGATTCTACATGTTCTAAAGGTCTCTGGAAGAAATTATGGGCTCATGTAACTGGAATTACATTATTTGGGGATGTGATTTTAAACATAAGCAACTGTAATAGTTACCGTTTGTTAGTAAACCTAGCAATTAAAAAAATAACGTTTTTTTGGCTCGGTGCCTGTAGCACAGCGGTTACACCGACAGCTAACCAACAATGACAACTACAACAAAAAATATCTGGGCATTGTGGCAGGCACAGAGGGGACAATGTAATGCCCTGTAGGATCCCACTCGACGTAAGAGGCCATATTAGTGCTCTGCAGTGTTCATGACTGTGCAGTCTGAAGTGTCAACAAATGCTAAGGCACTGTTCATACTCCTTAGACTAGCCAGCACAACAAACTGTCCCTGGGGGCTCCAGAAGATGGTGTTTGCTTGCTGCTTACCAAACATTCTGATGAGCTCGGATCTTCTCATTGTTTTTTTTGAGACAGAGCCTCAAGCTGTCCCCCCTGGGTAGAGTGTCCCCTCTGTGTCCTGGTGGAGCCATAAGGTAGACAATGCTTACTGGCTGTGGACTTTTCAAGGATTGCAGAAGAATAACAAGGACCACTTTTGCCAGCTGCTGTGGCAACCTTGGTCCCCAAAACTCCTGAGCCAGGAGCAGATCAAGCAAATTAAAAAGGATCTGAAGTATCTAAGATCTTTGAACAGAAGGATCATGTGAGCCAACCCAAAACCTCTAAGGAATTGGTGGAGAGAAGGTGAACCATGATGGAAGATTTCTGAAAATACCAAAAAATGGCCCAGGAACTATATGGAGCAGAAAAATGAACCTCTGGAATTAAGAGGAGGGATGGACACAGATGAGCTGGACAGCAATGTGGATGACTGGGAAGAGGAGACCATTGAATTCTTTGTCACTGAAGAGATCATTCCTATTGGGAACCAGGAGTGATCTGGAGCACTGTGTGTCACCCTATTGTGCTGGAACCAAGGTCATTCTTACAGAAATTCTCCACAACTCCTGAATTTTACCTGTGCTTTATCTTGCTCTGGACTGTGAACGCACCTGGGATTCTTCCATCTCAACACATTTTCGTGCCTTTAAACCCCTGGTGTCCACAGTGGGGGAAGTTTTAAGGCACTGCTTTCACTTTTTTCTCGTTTGGGTTTTTTTTAATCAGTACCACCAGTATTTGCCACTTATACTCTTATGCAGTGCAACCAGCAGGTACCTTTTTACTCCTACAGTCAGTGGTATTTCCAAGGTGTTCCATCTGCAGTTGAGTGGTGTTTCCATTCAAGAACTCTTGGCTGTCTTGTTCATGGGCCAGTGCTGGGTGTGTCCCAGAGACCAGCAGGGAAACAGTACTCTGCTGTGTCCCACTGTGCTGAGAAGGTGCCGCAGCACCTCCTATCCCCACTATTCAGGTTGTGGTAGGTTCTCTCAACAGGCTGAATGTGAAAATAAAAGGAAACCTATATGAAAAAAAAAAAAATAGCAGGAATCAAAAACAACCTGAAACTGCCAGGCGTAGTGGCTCACGCCTGTAATCCTAGCAGTCTGGGAAGACAAGGCAGGTGGATCACTTGAGCTCACAAGTTTGAGACTAGCCTGAGCAAAAGCAAGATGCCATCTCTACCAAAAATAGAAAAAAAAAAAAAAAAAACTGAGGCAAGAGGATTGCTTGACCCCAAAAGTTGTAGGTTGCTATGAGCTATGATGCCATGGCACTCTACCCAGGGCAACAGCTTGAGACTCTGTCTTAAAAGAAAACAAAACCTGAAACTAAAAATAATAATTGGTGAGAAAAGCTTACCTAGTTATGCTGAGTGTTCAAACAGAAAGGATCATATTTGGACAAGCCACAGGGACAGAATTACATCATTCAAAACTCTTCCAAAAACCTCTGTGTGTCTTATGCTACCTAACCCATCCAAAAAAAAATAAAAATTTAGTAAATGTGTCAAGGAACATCTGGAACTCAAACTATTCTTCAGTTACATTCATAGACTGGGGCAACTGCTCATTTGTCTTAGCTGTACACAGTTTGGACACTGGTTCCCACTTCCAATGAAATACTGTACAGTGAATGCAGAGGGGCTGAAGAGACGAGGGTCAGCAAGGATTTTTTTTATTTAATCAATATTAAGATCTAAGAAGCAATGATTACTAATGCTTACCAGCTACTTTCTTATGTCACCTCATTGAGTTCTTACAATAGTGTTAATGAGAGATATCATTAAACAGTTTTTTACAGCTAAAAAATAAAGGGCTAGAGGGAGATAATGGCTTGTGTAGGGTTAGATAAGTAACATTTGCTACAGCTGGGAATCTAACCCTGGCTGTCCAACTCCAACCCTCTTTTCCCTGCAATGCCTCCCTGACACCTAATATCTGCATAGGAACATCTAAGTTCCTGGTCACTTGCTAATGCATTAGCTCTACTAATCCTTGCAAGTCCACTCATGAAGACAATGTCAATATGCCCTGTGAAGAGGAGAAAACCAGCTCAAACCTGTTAAGTAGTTTGTCTAAAGTTGCATAGCTAGTGAATGACTAAGTCAGAACTAGAATTCAGATGCTTGGGCTTTTTCTAACCCACAATACAGCTATCATATAAATATAAACTCAGTTTTTTGTTTTTGTTTTTGTTTTTATAAACTCAGTTTTGAATTAAAAACTCCTAGAAGACACAGAGACCATAAAGTTTTATACTGTCTATATGAAACCAAATACAGCGTGTTTATTTAATAAAACATCTACATCCTAAAGAGACAGCTTGCAAAAATGGTATAATTGGACTTTCAAAGTCAAACGTCTTAGATGATTTAATAAATATCAAAGTAGGCCAGGCAAGGTGGCTCACACCTATAATTCTAGCTCTCTGGGAGGTCAAGGTAGGCAGATTGCTTGAGCTCAGGAATTTGAGACCAGCCTGACACAGAGCGAGACCTCATCTCTAAAAATACCCCCACACTGTACCCCAGAAGTGCATTAATGTACATAGTTACCATTCAATTAAAAATAAATAAATAAATAAAAATACCCCGGTATTGTGGCAAGCACCTATAGTCCCAGCTACTTGGGAGTCTGAGGCAAGAGCATTGCTTAAGCCCAAGAGTTTGAGGTTGCTGCCCAGGGTGACAAAGTCAGACTCTGTCTCAAAAAAAAAAAAAAAAAAATACATAACACGCTAAAAATTATGCGAGGCAGCAGAACCAGTATTAAGCAGGAAATTTCCAGCTATAAATGCTTATATTAAAAAATAGGCTCAGTGCCCGTAGCTTAGTGAGTAGGGCACGGGCCACATAAACCAAAGCTAGCAGGTTTGAACCTGGCCCAGGCCTGCTAAACAATAATGATAACTGCAACCAAAAATTAGCTGGGCATTGTGGCAGGCGCCTGTAGTCCCAGCTAGTCCAGAGGCTGAGGCAAGAGAATCGCTTGAACCCAAGAGTTTGGGGTTGCTGTGAACTTTGATGCCATGGCACTCAACTGAAGGCAAGTGAGACTCGGTCTCAAAAAAATAAGTAAATAAATAAATATCAAAGTACCAATAATATATTATTGTTTTTAACCTGAATTTTTTTTTTCAATTTCTTCATGTTAATTTAAAAACTGACAGGTTAGGCGGCGCCTGTGACTCAAAGGAGTAGGGCACCAGCCCCATATGCTGGAAGCGGCATGTTCAAACTCAGCCCCGGCAAAAAAATAAAAAATAAAAATGACAGGTTATATTCATTTCTTTGTATTATAAACACAGTTTTTAAAATCCTGGGCTTATTACTTTCCCAGTATAATGCATGTGCTAATATCCAAGATTTATTTCAAAATACACATTATTTTAGATATGCAGTGACTTTGCCTTAACACCATCAATAGCTTCAGTCATCTAGAAACAAGTCTCACAGACGGGAAGATAAAATTGGCAACAAGACAGACATTTGGAAACTTGACACGGTATCTCTATTTAGACCTTCACGAGGATATTGTACAAAGCCCTGCCTTGAACTGTGTAGAACTTTCTATAAATGATTCACCGCTAAATTAGCTGTCCGGGGTCAGCAGTGGCAAGCCTTAAATAAAAGGTGAATCACCCTTTGTACTTTTTCTTCTTCAGGACAACTACGTTTTCTCAGTATTTTTAAGGAGTAAAACAATATGACAAAAAGAATTCTATTCCAAAATAAAAAGAAAGGGCAACGCTTGTGGCTCAAAGGAGTAGGGCACCAGCCCCATATACTGGAGGTGGCAGCTTCAAACCCGGCCCCAGCCAAAAAAAAAAAAAAAACTGCAAAATAAAAAGACAGTCAAATTCATATTTTGAATCTACTGACTTCCTAAAATAAACAAAAGCTCTTTCATTTTTACTAATGAACTCTAATAAAGGCAATTTTGTATCCAAGAAAGTCAAAATTCCAAAACAATCCTTGAAACACAAGAAAAAGTTAATAGAATAGGGATATATTTTAGTCTTGTCTTTGTGAACGTTACACAGACACTAAACCAACGAGATAAATCAGATGTGTACAACTATATATATCCTCCTCTCCCACACTATTTTAACAGTCAGAGGAGATATCTGAGCTGCCCCTCATCTTATAAGGCTACAAGGTTACATGCCAATTTGAAAGACATCATAAATCACTGCTATTCCCTCTCACTAGCTGTGTTTGCGAACTTTCCAGTTTTCTGAATCACTGTCTTCCTATAAGCCTCCCCTTGTTTGATACTGAAGTGGGAAGAGCACTTAAACAGGCAGGGAGAGACTATTAATAGGAGAGATTTTACACACTGGAGCAGTAGAATGGCTTATACAAAACAATTAGAAATAAAAATTATTAGTAAATACATTTGTGAATTAAACTTTCCCTTTCACCAAATATTTTTACCAAATATAATTTGCAAAAGATACCCACTAGACCTCAAAAAGATGCTTAAACAAAACTTTTTTTTATTTTTTTGAGATAAGAGTGTCATTTGTTGCCCCAGGTTCAATGCCCTGGCGTCATAGCTCACAGCATTCTCAGACTCACGTGCTCAAGTGAGTCTCTCACCTCAGCCTCCCGAGTAGCTGGGACTACAGGTGCCTGCCATAGTGCCCAGCCAGTTTTTAGACACAGGGGTGGTCTCAATCTCCTGAGCTAGGGCAATCAACCCACCTCAGCCTCCCAAGGTACTAGGGTTATAGGCGTGAGCCACTGCACCCAGCCTTAAACAAAACTTTTAAATATGTTTGACAGAACTCTCATGTAGCACTGTGTTCATATTGGCCCAGGAGGCTGACTTCTAACCTTACAGTGAAATATTTAAAGAGCTTGTGATATTTAAGAACCACCCAAATGAATCATGGAAAATTGGAAAGCAAGAATGGTGAGCCATTCAGGTGTCCAGATGGAGTTACGGAGGAAGATGGTCTACTCCGGACTATTCCCTAGAAGAGAAATTCCAACAGAGAGAGATCAGCACTTCATGGGGAAAATGTGGGCCACTTGAGAAATCACTGAACATCTTGTGAGAGAGAAAATAGGAATTGATTTTTGTTCAAAACTAGGACATTAGGACACCCAAAAGACGTCAGGAAAATGTACTACAGGTTCCCTAGCGGGGGTCCCAAAGAATTCAGCAGAAGGGAGTAGAGACAAACGTACTGGCCACCTCAGACCCTTAAATGATCCATTAGGAAGTTTGAGAACTTAAGAAAACTCACCTATGGGTAGGGCTGGGGTAACTGCACACACAGTGAGGTTTGCTCTGAATCTGGAGGAAGTGTGAGGATTCCTCCTGGGTCAGGGTTGCTCAATTTTGAACCAACTTCTGCCCCAGGGATAGAGAGCCCAGGAGACTGAGAATGGGAAAGGTGGGGAAGAGCTGCCGAGAATAGAATTCTGTCTGAGACTTGCAGATCCTGTGTGGCACAGCCCTGGCAGAAAGACTGACCTTTGCTCAGAGTTGTTTATTACTAACTCCCCACTCCCCACTCTCCCTAAGCAGCTTTTTTCCACCCCCTGCTGGGCAACGTTACTGCCACTGCTGCCTGTGGGACTCCTGGTACCCCAGCAGGCAGAACGCTAAGGGGGGGGGGGAGGATGGAGCAGAGCTGAGGAAGCCGATGGGCTGCCACCCACGGGGCCCCATCCTAGACTCCCAGAATGTGACACCAAGCCAGAGCCAGGACAGGAAGTACCAGTCTCCTGGCTCCAAGCTGGTGCTGACACAGAGCCCTCTCTACCTGCTTCTATTTTTATGACCACGCACAGTCCCCTGCCATCCTTCTCCAAATGCCTAAAAGGCGAAACCTTCCTTCCTGCCCAGGAAAAGGGCTTACGTATTGGGGGCACTTAATGAGCAAGTATATGATAAACTTTCTCACATCGTATTTTTCTGCTTTCTCCTTTCCTAGCAGGCAATTTGGTTATAATTAGGATCATTCCTTGTCCCAGTTTATCCCTATTATCCCAGAGTAAATAGAAATACCATCTCTTTCACTCTCCAAAGTATCTGTGTTTGGAATATAAATGATATGGCACCTCTGTATCCCCTTTTAAGGACAGAGTCTTGCTGTCCCCCAGGCTAGAGTGCAGAGGCCTGATCATACCTCACTGTAACGTCAAACTCC
>NW_003852405.1:28601763-28603047 GCF_000181295.1 Otolemur garnettii
GGAGGTCTCATTATGTTGCCTTGGCTGGTCTCAACCCCTGACCTGTAGCATTCCTCCCTCCTCGGCCTCCCAAAGCATTGGGATTACAGATGTGACCTGCCCAGTCTGGTCACCTGTCTATCATGCACTTCCCATGAACCTGACCAAAGATGTTCCCAAACAGCCCGAGAGAAAAGGAAATACACAGTAGCAGCTCTCCTGGCGCAGAGGAGACCCTGGTGGCCCTCTGAGACTCTGCAAGGATACCAGAGGCTGCTGTTCCCAGGCCCCAGTGCCTCTTAGCTCTGCTCCTCAGCTCCTCTCATTACCAACTATGCAGAACACAGGCTGCTCCTAATGGGGTTTAACAAAGTATGGGGGTATAACACACAGATATGCACGTGTTTACATGTATACATACATTCATGAATTCAGAGTATGTTTCTGAAAAGAGAGCCAAGAGGACTATATCCAAAAGACCAACAATCACTTTATAACAAAGACATTTGCACCAGATTGTCATTGCAGCTCAATTCATGGTAGTTAAGTCATGGAAGAAGCCCAAGTGCCCATCAACCCATGAATGGATTAATAAGTATGGTATATGAAGCAGCACCTGTGGCTCAGTGGATAAGGCGCCAGCCCCATATACTGAGGGTGGCAAGTTCAAAACTGACCCCAGCCAAACTGCACCAAAAAAAATAGCTGGGCACTGTGGCAGGTGTCTGTGTCCTAGCTACCTGGGAGGCTGAGGCAAAAGAATCACCTAAGCCCAGGAGTTGGAGGTTGCTGTGAGTTGTGATACCACTGCACTCTACCGAGGGCAATACAGTGAGACTGTGTCTCTACAAAAAAATTTAAAAAGAAAAAAAATAAATTATGGTATATGTATACCATGGAATATTACACAGCCTTAAAAAAAGATGAAGACTTTACCTCTTTTATGTTTATATGGATGGAGCTGGAACACATCCTACTTAGTAAAGTATCTCAAGAATGGAGGGAAAAGAATCCCCATATACTCAGTACTATTATGAAAGCAATTTACAGCCACTCACACTTTCATAGGAAGAATAGATCACAACTATGGCCCAGGATGAAGGGGAGGATGGGAAGGGAGGAGTGAGGTCAGATGGAGGGAGGGTGCATGAGGGGATCACACCTATGGTGCATATTGCAAGGGTACATGTCAGATCTATTAAGTACAGAGTATAAATGTCTTAACACAATAATTAAGTAAATGAGGCGAGGGATATATTAACCAGTACAATGTAAGCATTCCACATTGTATATGAAATCAGCACA
>NW_003852405.1:28603574-28609063 GCF_000181295.1 Otolemur garnettii
GCAAATATTTCAACTGAATACACAACCTCTGGAGGAAATTCAGGCTAGGAAGGACCTTGGATCTCTGCGTTTAAGCCAGTGGCTCTCACACACACACCTACCAATGGATCACAGACCAGCTGTCCATGGATATCAGAGAAGCTTTTTAAAAATTACAACATACTCAGGCCCTAGTCCAAATCCAAATGGGTGCGGCCCGTGTTCTTTAAAAAGATTAGCAGGTGATTCTGAGAAGTAACCAGCTTTGGGAACCACTAGTCTAGTCTACCAACCCTATATGACTTATGAAGAAACCGAAGCCCAGTGACACCAGAGACTTGCCCAAAGCTGGATAGTGAAGGGAACAGAACCCCAAAAGTATGAGGACAAGAATGAAATGGAAAGTACCTGGCAGAGTTCTTCAGTAGGAGCTGACAAAGATCAGCGATCACTCGTTAGAATTTTATTAACTATCAGAACACCTTCTTAATTACAGGATAACTGATGAATAGCTTTTGAAAAAAATGCATCAGCATTTTTAAAGTATATAACTTGGAATAGTGGCCCAAGGAGTGTTATGCAGGAACAAAAGGGAGACTCCACAGCCACACAGTGTGGGAAATCATAGATACCATGAGTCTTGATTTCTTGACTTTTAGTGGACTTCTCAGAGCCTTTAATATGTGTTATGAATTTCCAAGGTATTTACAAAGTTAGGTGACAACTGAAGGCCTTTTTCTATAATATGTCACACCTTATAGGAAACCCCACACTAGCTCCTTAAATTGCTTCTCTTTGAACTAAACTCTGAACTGAAGAGGAGGAAGAGGCTGTGTCATTTTTACCTTTGTGTCCCCAACATCTAGAGCAATGATAGACTCAGAGAGAGCACTGGTATGAGTGGATTCTCTCAGGAAAATTCAGTCAAAAGTAATCCAATCAAAAAATCAGGCTGTTTATTAAGGAAACGAGTTAACAAGTTAGAGTATAATAAAGACCATTTCAACTCTTAAATTGTAACATTTGCTAAATGTGTGTCAGATATGGATCTAACACATTATTTCCTTTGCCCCTCACAAGAACCATTTGTGATGGATACTGTTGTTAACCCCACTGCACAGATGGGGAACAGAAACAACTCAAGCAAGATACTCAAGGTCTCCCAGAGAACAAGTGGGACTCCTAACCACCGAGCTATGCTGTTATTCAATGATGACCAACACAAAGAAAGATTTAACAGTATATGGCACACACAAAAAAATAAAAAAGTATATGGCATAGAGGAGGTATTAAAAGTGACCACAGAGGCTCAGCACCTGTAGCTCAACCGGCTAAGGCACCAGCCACATACACCTAAGGTGGCAGGTTCGAATCCAGCCCGGACCTGCCAAACAACGACAGCTGCAACCAAAAAATAGCTGGGCATTGTGGCAGGTGCCTGTAGTCCCAGCTACTTGGGAGGCTGAGGCAGGAGACTCGCTTGAGCCCAGGAGTTGGAGGTTGCTGTGAGCTGTAATGCCACAGCACTCTACCCAGGGGGACAGCTTGAGGCTCTGTCTCAAAAAAAAAGTGACCACAGAGAGAGTGGCACCTGTGGCTCAAAAGGGTAGGGCACCAGTCCCATATGCCAGAGGTGGCAGCTTCAAACCCAGCCCCGGCCAGAAACTGCAAAAAAAAAAAAGGTGACCACAGAGGCTCGGCACCCATAGCACAGTGGTTACGGCACCAGCCACATACACCAAGGCTGGTGGGTTCAAACCCGGCCCGGGCCAACTAAACAACAATGACAACTACAACAACAACCACAACAAAATAGCCAAGCATTGTGGCAGGCACCTGTGGTCCCAGCTACTTGGGAGGCTAAGGCAAGAGAGTCGCTTAAGTCCAGGAGTTTGAGGTTGCTGTGAGCTGTGATGCCACAGCACTCTACCGAGGGTGACATACTAAAACTCTATCTCCAAAAAAAAAAATAATAATAAAAAGAGTGACCACAAAATGATGGAGGGTTTTCTAACAAAAAAATATAAACATACTTATGTTCTCCTGCTTAGCAAAAGCTAAGCTCTCTAGAGCAGAGGTCCTCAAACTTTTTAAACAGGGGGTCAGTTCACTGTCCCTCAGACTGTTGGAGGGCCAGACTGTGGGCCCCAGGATGAGTTGGCTGCTAAGCAGGACAGGCAGCCATGGCAAAAACACCCGGCAAGTTGGATAAATGTCCTCGACAGGCCTCGTGTGGCCCATGGGCCGTAGTTTGAGGATGCCTGTTCTAGAGGTTCTCCTGCTTAGCAAAAGCTAAGTCTCTTTTATTTTATAAGGCAAGAAGAAATGTGGAGTAAATGGAAACATCCATTTATAAGAGCTCTGAGAATAGGCCAGCAAGTGCCTATTACTGTTAGTCTGTGGATATCCGCACTGACTCAGGAAGTCCCCATGTCACAGGCTGGAGGACTGGCCAGTGAACCCAGCGGAGGCAGGGATCGCTATCTGTTTTATTCACTGATGTATCTCAAGACTTGGAGCAATGACTGAGTTACAAAGTCAGTAACCAGGGCGACGCCTGTGGTTCAAGGAGAAGGGCACTGGCCCCATATACCAGAGGTGGTGGGTTCAAACCCAGCCCCAGCCAAAAAATGCAAAAAAAAAAAAAAAAAGGCAGTAACCAGAACATTTTCCAGTGAAAGATAAGATTAAGCATGCCTAATATGTATAACTTCTATTTTTAAATTTTAATCTCCCCAGCAATAAATTGATAGCATGTACAAACGATAAAAGTAAACCTTTTTGGCAGGATAAACACCTTTTATTAAAGGGTTTTATGGTCTTTTTATTTCCTGTTCTTGTTCTTTATACATATAGCAGGAAGAAATATATCCCAAGTGATTTCTTTCAAAGAATGAAAACTCCACTTGGAATCCCAATGTTCCTGATTTGATCATTATACATAGTATACATGTATCAAAATATCACATGAACCCCACAAATCTGTACAATTTTTTTTTTTTTGAGACAGAGTCTGACTTTGTAGCCTTTGGTAGAGTGCCATGACATTACAGCTCACAGCAACCACAACCTCTTGGGCTTAAGCAATTCTCTTGTCTCAGCTTCCCAAGTAGCTGTGACCACAGACGCCCACCACAATGCCTGCCTATTTTAGATAAGGGGTCTTGCTCTGGCTCAGGCTGGTCTCTAACCCATGAGCTCAGGCAATCCACCCACCTCCATCTCTCAAGTGCTGGGATTACAGGCATGAGCCACCACTCCTGGCGTGTCCAATTATTATGTATCAGAAAAAAAAACTCCACCAGCATCCAAATGTAGGAAAAACCCATCTAGCTCTGCCAAGGGTAATGGCTGGGAAGGTTTTGTAAGGATGAAGGGCTCACAGATAGTTCTAACCAAAAATTCAGAGGGCTATAAAAAGGCACAGTTGCTTCACTGTATAACCAACTGAAATAAAGAATACAGAGGGGACTTTTCAAAATGGGCTACAGACTTTCCTTTTCTTTCTTTTTTTTTTTTGGTGGTTTTTGGCCAGGGCTGGATTTGAACCCACCACCCCCAGCATATGGGGCAGGCGCCCTACTCCTCTGAGCCACAGGCGCTGCCCAGGGCTAAAGACTTTTCCAACACAAATATTGACACCTATCTAGGGACAATGGTTCACGCCTATAATCCTAGCACTCTGGAAACCCAGAGGGATGGATCCCTTGAGCTTCCTTGAGTTCAAGACCACCATGAGCAAGAGTAAGACTCTGTCTCTAAAAAAAAATTTAAAAATTTTAAAAAGATATCTGGGCATTGTGGCAGGTACCTATAAACCCAGCTACATGGGAGGCTGAGGCAAGTGGATCACATGAGTCCAACAGTTTGAGTTTTCAGTGACCTATGACACCACAGCACACTAACCAGGGCAACTAAGTGAGACTCGGTCTCAAAAAAAAAAAAAAAAAAAGAACAGTGTTACCCATTTCACACCTTCCTGACATCAGTGAGTTCTACAAGGCAGCTGCATGGATTTTCCTCCCACTTCTTAAAATGAGTCATGCTTTTCTTGCCTGAATTTTTCATAGAAATGAAGCTGATGCCCATGAGAAGATATTAAGCAAACACAATGACAATGTTCATCACTGCTCAGATGGTTCTGTGCAAACCCAGAAATACCATTCTATTCCTCTTAAACCAAATATTTATGAAGAAAACATAGAGAATGAATGGGTGACTGCGCTTCCACTGTACAAAACACACGCCAGGGATCACCACTCTTCTGAAAAACATCTGAGTTACTCTGATTGCTGCAGGATGACAGCTGTACAACTTCAAGGACACCTGGAGTCTCACTGCTACCTGCATCTCCAGTTTCAACCTCATATTGTGCACATGTTTACGGAGCAGCTAAACCACCTAGCAACTCAGGGAACAAAATTTAAGAAGAAAAATGTCCCAGCCCCCAGGAAGAGAGAGTAGTAACAAAAATCAATTTAGTGCGCAGATGCTATGTTGAAAATTGTGCAATCGTGATTATCTAGATTGGTGGGTTCACAGGGAAGATTCCTTAGAGAAAATGACAGTTGAGACTAGAAAGGTCTACTGGAATGAAGAAGTCAGAACAGCCTCAGAAAAAAACAGAGGAATGAAACAATTAAATATCCTTGACGGTAAAGGGGAATGATAAAACACGAGCTTGGAGCAGGAGGTAGCCAGGAGAGGACTCATTCTGCAGGCAGGAATAGGAGGTGTTGGCTGCTGAGGGTTATTTATACTAGCTGGGAGCCCTGGAAGTTATGAAAGAGATTGGTATGATCAGAGCATCAGAACACTAAAATAGAGAATAGGTAGAGTCAGGGAAATGAAATGCAGGGTGCCTCTTTAGAATCTGCATTTTAACCCCCTCACAGTGACACAGACAATTGTCAATACCCCCAAGTCAAGGACTGCCAGGAATTCTCACCCACAGTTCCTTGCTCCTTGCAACAAGGGAGCTCCATTGGAAATCCTGGGGGTCTCGGAGAGACGGGGTATAAAGGAGCTATGTCGGGTGATTTGGAGGAGGGTTGGAAGCATGAGTTTCCTTTGGACAGAAAGTGGATAATTCTATGACCAAGTGCCTTACTAAACCCATCTATAAGGTGGAAGAAATTACCACAGTCACAGCGGGTCTTCCCTGACCTTGATGTTCTGTGCCATCGTCTATAAGCAGCAGAGGAACACCCAGGCCTGCCTGTGACAGCCAGGCCAGCTCCCGGGGGCAGGGGCGGCTTTCCTCTTTCTCACACTTTTTCTACTCAGTGTTAATGGGCTTACTTCACAGTCCTCAGCCTCGGAGTTAAATACACACCAAATTCCCAAAGCCTTCATCCTGTGTGGTATTTTCTCATTTATTTTTCCTGGGGGACAGGACTACATGCAAGTCACCGAGCCCAATTCTGCTGTCTCCTTCCCAGCTTCCCCTGATTGAACCAGAGAGAGCACAGTTCCACTTGCCGGTTATCTGCATTGCTGGGAAATGATAA
>NW_003852405.1:28609123-28609854 GCF_000181295.1 Otolemur garnettii
CCTCTAGAAATACCACAGAAATGCAGACTATCGACTCTCATCAGAGCTCAGTGCTGCTGTCAGCAAGTTGAGAAAAAGAACTGGTTTCTGGAAGCCTCAGGAAGCAGCTCCCCACACACTCTAGCTCATTTAGGAACTGACTTTGCTTACAAACAGAGCCTCACGTTTCATAGTTCTTAAGAGAGATACATTTTAATTAGCTTTATTGTAATAATAATTTCACTATGCATGCGCCAGCCAGATATACCTGAGCTGGAGGGTTAGAATCCAGCCAGGGGCCACCAAACAACAATGACAGCTGCAACCAAAAAATAGCCGGGCATTGTGGTGGGCGCCTGTGGTCCCAGCTGCTTGGGAAGCAGAGGCAGGAGAATCACTTGAGCCCAGGAGTTGGAGGTTGCTGTGAGCTGTGATGCCAGGGCACTCTTCCCAGGGTGGCAGCATGAGGCTCCGGCTCAAAAAAAAAAAAAAAGTTTCCACATTCATGATCTTTTCCTACCTTCTTTCTGCATAACAGAGTCAATGAATGAAAACACGTCATGGTGGCTGGGCACAGTGGCTCATACCTGTAATCCCAGCAGTCTGGGAGGCCAAGGTGGGTGGATCACCTGGGTTCAGGAGTTCAAGAACAGCCTGAGCAAGGCTCTCTCTCTCCATCTCTAAAAAACAGCTGGGCATTGCGGTGGGTGCTTATAGTCCCAGCTACTTGGGAGGCTGAGGCAAGAGAATCA
>NW_003852405.1:28609874-28631357 GCF_000181295.1 Otolemur garnettii
AATCTGTGTAGGATTATAAAAATCAGAGTATATTTGGCCACAAAGGCTCATGCTTTTAATCCTAGCACTCTGGGAAGCAGAGACAGGAGGATTGCTTGGGCTTAGGAGTTTAAGACCACCCTGAGCAAGAGTGAGAACCCATCTCTAGTAAAAACAGAAAAATCAGCGGCTAGAGCGCCAGCCACATACACTGGCACTCGTAGGTTCAAATCCAGCCCAGGCCTGCCAAACAACAATGACAACTACAATAAAAAAAATAGCCGGGCATTGTGGTGGACACCTATAGTCCCAGCTACGCTCAAGAGAATCACTTAAGTCCATGAGTTTGAGGTTGCTGTGAGCTGTGATGCCACAGCACTCTACCCAGAGTGACAGTTCTGTCTCAAAAAAAAAAAAAAAAACAGAAAAATCAGCTCCGCACACATCTCCAAAATTAGCTGGGCATGGTGACAAGCACCTGCAGACCCAGCTACTTGGAAGGCTGAGGCAGAAGAACTGCTTAAGTTTGCTGTAGCTCTGAGATAGGCTGAAGCCATGGCATTCTAGCCTGGGTGACAGAGCAAGACTCTGTCTCAAAAAAAAAAAAAAAAAAAAAAAAGGAAACATGTCATAGCACAAACTACTTGGCAAACAATTATACTAATCAAATATTCAAAATGCCCCTTGCAAAAAATTTAGGACTATAGCTCAAGAGCTTTTATACATGTAACCTGAATATTTTTTAAAATGGCATTAAGCTGTCTGAAAAGACATCCCTGCATTTATGTTATGAGTTAATGATTCTTTAGATGAGATTAATTTACAAGTCCGTTTTTCTTTTTACTGAATTGTTCATTTAGTTGTTTTGAAAAAAAGACATCAGATATAAGGGCTTTGTGTATAATTGGCCATCTGTTTCAACTTCATGATCACAATAGACTGCACTCTGCCCAGAACTGGTAACAAACTTTAAGTGATTCACAGGCTTCATTAGCTCCGTCATTCAGGGATCATGAAATACTAGCTAAAATCTATGACGGCATCTTTGTGAAGCAATATATATATATTTGAGGGGAGTGGTTGGGGGGTTAAGACTGAGGCTTTAATTGAAAAAGAAATCTATTCAAAATAGAAGTTTTTCCAGGTTTGTATTTGATATTTGAATACAGTTATGCAAGCATCTCCTAGCTGGAATCTCCTAGCAACATGGAACCAGGAAACCTGAATTCAAATCCTGGCTTGGCCACATACTAGCCTACTTAATTTTGCATAACTCAATTGTAAAACAAAGAGAATTATGATGAGAGTGGAATGATACTCTGCAAACTTCCATGCCTAGCACAGTTGTGGGCACATTATGGGCCTCCAAGAATTTGCCTGTGTCTGTTCCACCTAACATCAAGTCCTTCCTTTTTCCCCTCATTAGAAAGTGTGCCGCTCTTTACATAGTGCTATTTGTGTCCTTTCAGCCACCTCTCTAGAGAAAGGGTAGGACAGAGACTGCAGAAAAAATGAGTACACATTTTAAGCAAGGAAAATACTGTATTAAAATTGTAATACTAAAGTCATTTTTGACACTGCAATTACAAGAGATACAAAGTACAATATATAAGACAACACATGTTAGTCCAGGCATGGTGGCTCATGCCTGAAATCCCAGTACTCTAAGAGGCCAAGGCAGGTGGATTGCCTGAGCTCACAGGTTTAAGACCTGTCTAAGCAAGAGGGAGACCTCATCTCTAAAAGTAGCTGGGCATTGCTACCGTGGGCACCTGTAGTCCTAGCTACTTGGGAGGCTGAGGCAAGGGAATGTGAGCCCAACTCAAGTGTGAGCCCAACAGTTTAAGGTTGCTGTGAGCTATGATGCCACAGTATTCTACCAATGGCAACAAAGTAAGACTTGTCTCCAAAAAAACAAAAACAAAAATGTTATTGGTATATACTGAATATTACAATTTTAATATATTTTTTCTTGCCTAAAATATGTATTCCTTTTGTTGGCACCCTCTGTATATTTATTCCCTACTATTAAGACAAAGGAAATTTGCCAGGTGCAGTGGCTCACACCTGTAATCCTAGCACTCTGGGAGGCCAAGACAGGTGGATTGCCTGAGCTCAGAAGTTCGAGACCAGCCTGAGCAAGATCAAAACCCCACCTCTAAAAACAGCCAGGCCTTATACAAATGATAAAACACAACTATAGGTCTGAATGAAGGAGGGAAAAGGAAGGTGAGGGAAGGAGAGGGGGAAGGCCAGGTGGAGGGAAGGTAAGAAGTGGGACCTCACCTATTGTACATAATACAAGGGTACACGTCAAATCTATTAAGAATAGAGTATAAATGTCTTAACATAACAATTAAGTAAGTGAGGTGAAGGCTATGTTAACCAGTTTGATGAAAGCATTCCAAGTTGTATATAAAATCAGCACATTATACCCCATAAATGCATTAATGTACAGTTATGATTTAATAAAAATAAAATAAAATAAAATAAAATAAATAGCCAGGTCTTATGGCTGAGCCTTTGTCTCAGCTATGTGGGAGGCTGAGACATGAGGATCACTTGAGCCCAGGAGTTTGAGGTTGCTATGAGCTATGACGCCATGACACTATACCAAGGGTGACAATGTGAGACTCTTGTCTCAAAAAAAAAAAAAAAGAGGAAATTTTCGTTTTATCCTCACTAACATCTCAAACATTACTTACACCACCATTGTTGAGAAAGCTGTTTCCTGGGGGAATGGGAGAGGAAACAGAATCTCTCTGGTGTTCCTTTGATCTTGTTGTGGTTATTGTTGTTGAGTCTCACTCCAACAAACTGGGTAGAGTCCCGTGGCGTCATAGCTCACAGCAACCTCAAACTCTTGGGCTCAAGTGATCCTCATGCCTCAGCCTCCCAAGTAGCTGGGATTACAGGCACCCACCACCAACCCCTGCTAATTTTTATTTTTAGTAGAAACTGGGTCTTGTTCTTACTCAAGGTGGTCCTGAGCTCCTGAGCTCAAGCAATCCACCTGCCTCAACCTCTCAGAGTGCCAGGATTACAGGTGTGATCCACCTCTCCTGGCTGTTCATCTAACTTTAATAAATTTCTTCTGTTTCAAAGTGAACCACTGAGATACTCAGGATACACTGTAATGTCCAAAACCTTATCCTAGATGTACTACTTATTAACTCTTTTCAGTATAGATGGAAAACTTGCATTAATGTTGGTTCCATGCATACAGATGCTGATATTCATAGAGGGGTTATAAAAATTTATTTATGAGCTTTGTACAGCACACCAGAATGGCTTATGTTTATTATCAAGGAATTTTATCTTGCAAGTCAGTGCAACTGAAAATATTGAACTTTGCAGAGAGACTCTGAAAAACCTAGGAAGCAATATAGCTTCAAGGAATTTAGAGTTAGAAAAAAATATTTTCATTTACATCCAGGTGTTGCTACTTGCTGTGTGTGATTCTGAAGATTTCTGAAACTCAAAGCCTCAGTTTCCTCTCAGTGAAGCAGAGATATTAATAATATAAAAGAATCTCCACAGTTGACCACCTGCCTACACTGATCACTTCCTTAAGTTGACCTGATTTTCATAGAACAGACATGTGCCACACGGACGTATCAGTCCAGTGGGCCTCTTTCCTTATGCTGACCACCCCCATATGTTGGCCAGTTGTTACAGTCCCTTGGGTGGTCAACTTACAGAGGTTCTACTGTATTTACTTCTTAAGGAAGTGGATTGAATAAAATCAAGTATCTTGAGCTCAGAATAATGATGTTAATGTAAAGTGCAGATGCTCCTAAACTTACCAGGGGGCTACATCCCAATAACTCCATCATTAGGCAAAAATATCCTAAGGCAGAAATGCATTTGATACCCCAGTAAACCCACCGGAAAGTCAAAAATCTATTGTATATTGGGGACCATTTGTAACTAAAACTGGAGGGTCTGCTTACAAGAGAGACATTTAAAGCTGTCAGATAAGCATGCTGATAGATTCACAACCTTAGAAATCAGAAGACACAAATTTAAATAAAAACAGAGCTTTTTTCCTTGCTAATTATTTAAGTTTGGCCAAAGTGCAATCACTTTGTACCTCAGCCCCCCATTTAACTGTTAGGTATTAATAATGTTAGTTATAATTTATCAAGCACTGACCATACACCGTGCAATCTGATAGGTTTACTACATGTGGCCCAGGTTACATATGAACTCTAGTCTTCAGAATACCTTCAAGGTACGCATTCTTATCTCTGTTTCAGGTGGATAAAACTGAGATAAGTTAGACTTGTTCAAGGTCACACAGCTAACTAGTAAAGGGCAGAATCTGGCTCCACATCCAAGTTTATCACATTTAACCTGCCACCTACCTCCCTTAGAGAAGATTAGAGGAAATTATTCCTGTAAAATTATTCCTGTACTTTTTGAACTGAAAATTTTCATACAAAGTATTCGTTATATCTTATATTAATGTAAATAATTCACAAGCAGGTTTCTGATATGCCCCTTGGTCCGCGGGGACCCTGAAAGAAAAAGGGTGACACTTTGTCTCTCTTAACATCTCCTCTTGGAATTTTGCCGTGACCTCAATTTCCCTTGAACAGACCTGATAAACAACTAAAGAACGGATGTCCAGATGCCCCTGTGCGCCACTCACCACCCGGGGCAGTTCTCTGCACGCCTGGGAGTCCAGGGCAATAAAATCATGCGCTTTTCCTAGAAATGTGGACAAAATGTTTTCTTATTCTAACTTTCACACCAACATTTGCAGTTCACTCGGGTAAGCACAAATAAAGCGCTCACGTAAACAAGTGCTTTCCAGATCGTGTGGACATCCAACTCTGGGTCAGGCCCACATGCAGTCTAATTAAGGGAAATTGCAGTCCCTTACAGGATGTAAAAGTTAAAGCTGATTTCCCATGAATATGCTGTTAACTGTTCTCGCGTGATTACGTGATTCTCTAGGTTACCCACCCTTGGAACAACAGCCCAGCTTTATTAACTTCTTGGGAATGCCACCGAACGGTTTCTGGAGTTGATATTAGAAATGACACGGGAGAGCTTGTAGCTCTCGCGCCTGTAGCTCAAGGAGTAGGGTGCCGGCCCCACATGCCAGCATGGTGGGTTCAACCCCGGCCCTGGCCACAACTGCAAAAGAAAAAGAAACACACATGAGGGGCAAAGCGGGCCTCTAAGGCACTTCAATTTTTTTCTCCTTAATTTAGGGAGATAGGCAGCGTGAGACTTTCTCAGGCCTGCAGAGGAAATGCGAGTTTGAGTCCAGACCAGGTGGAAGGTGTTAGTTTGTCCGGCCAGACCGGCTCTGGGGAGGCGCTCACGCCCGGAACGACTGAATTTGAGCCGCCTGCAGCAAGTGCATCCGCGTGCGGAAGGAAGGGTGGCTCGTCCCAGTCTCCCAGAGACCAGACGCTCCCGGGGGACTCCAGCCCGCATCCCATCCCGCTCCAGGAAGCGGATCCCCAGCCTGGGCGACTGGAGGGGCGCGGCGGAGAGACAGGGAGAGGGCGAGAGGGGCTGGACACCGGCCCCTTACCTCGGACGGCGAGATCTCAAACTGCGCCGCGATCTTGGCGTAGAGCTCCTGGATGCTGGAGAAACCCTCCACCCTGTGTGTGGGGCTGCCGTGCGCCAGCTGCGTCTTGAAGACCAGCCTGGGCGCGGGGTCCGAGGGTCCGGGGGCGCTCCCACCGGCCGCGCCCCTCTGCTCGCGCTCCGCACGCAGGGAGGTCTCCGTGGACTTGGTCTTCTTTTCCCAGGGCCACCGAAGCATCCTGCTTGGCCGAGTAGTGCACGGGCCCACCTACGCCACCGCCGCGGACCGCGCCTCGGACTTTGCGCCCCGGGCCCCCGCGCAGGTAAGTGTCGCCGCTGGGCCAACGGCACTTCCGCCTGTAGAGCTGAGGCTGGTCACCCTCCTCCAACCGCACCTGGACCGAGGCTGCCGGCCGCCATCGCTCTGGAGGGATCTGGAAAGAAGGAAAGTAGTGCATACGGTCCCTCCTGTCATCTACCCCTTGGGGAAAACGACTGGACTTCGGCGAAGGCCTGGGGACGGCAAAGCTCCAGAAGGTTCCGACTGGAATGCAAACTCGCTGACCCTTCAGGGCTTCTCATAGTTTCCTAGTCGGTACTCACACCTGAAGTCCGCACGTTTGGGACTTGGGCATACAGTTAAGCAGAAGTCCGCCTGCGTGCTCTGGTCTCCAGCGCTGCGGGGCAGAATTATGAGGAAGAGTCACACAGCCCTGAGATCCAGGCCAAGTTCAATTCACAGTCAGACACTCAGCATCTCTATTTTTTCTTGGGCAGCTTTCTCTCCGAACGTTTTGGTAGAAGAGTGTCCGGCTGCCTGTCACTGTCAGCCAGGATGCAGAGACGGGGATGGGTCTACTAAACTTTGTCACAAGCTGGCAATTTAGAGAACAGTGAGAGTAGCCTCTTCAAGACTGTTCTTCCATTTCCAAAATCCTAGTTTTGTATATAAAAGTTAAAAGCCAGAACCGAGGGTGGTGCCCATAACACAGTGGTTCTGGCACCGCCGGCATGCGCCGAGGCTGAGGGTTCAAACCTGGCCCAGGCCAGCTAAATGACAATGACAACTGCAACAACAAAGCAAGAACCGAACTAACCTTTCTCTTAAGCAACAGTAATCCATAACCCATAATAAACAATAATTGACGTAACTCAGGACCTCCAAAACAGCATTCCTTTTTTTTTTTTTTGAGATGGAGTCTCAATATGTCGCCCTTGGTAGAGTCCCGTGGCATCACAGCTCAGAGCAACCTCAAACTCTTGGGCTTTAAGCAATTCTCTTGTCTCAGCCTCCCAAGTAGCTGGGACTACAGGCGCCCACCATAACACCCAGATATTTTTTTGTTGTTGTAGTTGTCATTGTTGTTTGGCAAGCCCAGGTCTGGTTCAAACCCACCAGCCCTGGTGTATGCCGATTCCCTACTCACTGAGCTATAGGCACAGTCTCAACTATGTCATCCTTGATAGAGTGCTGTGGTGTCACAGCTCACAGCAATCCCAAACTCTTGGGCTTAAGTGATTCTCTTGCCTCAGCCTCCCAAGTCGCTGGGACTAGAGGCACCCACCACAAAGCCCAGCTTTTTTTTTTTTTTTTTTTAGTTAGAATTGTTTAGCAGGCCCAGGGCCCAGGTTTGAACTCTCCAGTCCCAGTGTATGTGGCCAGGGCCCTAACCACTGAGCTACAGGTTCTGATTCCCTAAAAAAACATTTCTAACTCAAAAGTTAATCTCCCAAATCAATTGCCCTAAACTACTCAAGACATGCACTATTAGGGTTAAAACTGAGTTTACAAAACAAGGAATGTGGCTTAGGACCAGCGACCAGACTAGCTGTGTCATGTCGCCCTGGCCTGACTGATTCCGTCTTATTCTCACCAGTATACACATGTGTTCAGCCTCTTTCCAAGTCATTTGCTCCACCTCTGCCCTTCTCTGTCTCTGGAGGGGACTTTGCCTCATATGGTGCAGAGAAAACAGGTCACTGTGTGAAATGTGAGTGCCCTCCATGCCTCGCGTTGTGTCTGTGACTCTACCCACCTCCTTCCTCCAAACTCTGAAAAAACCTCTTTTCCTTTGACTCAATCTGATCTCCTCTCCCCTGCTCTGCTCCAGGACGTCTCATTTTAAGCTACCCCTTGATTCCCTTCCCCTTTTCCCAGCTGGGGCCACTGTTGGTCACACTGTTGCAGAGTTTCCAGCTCCTCCCCCTTTGCAGTCCTCATCTGGCTGTTGTTTATAACAAAGCAAAACCGTCTTGAATTATTAGCGGCATTTCCTCACTCCCCCTTGCTCTT
The DNA here is from genome assembly GCF_000181295.1 of Otolemur garnettii. NCBI lineage: Eukaryota > Metazoa > Chordata > Mammalia > Primates > Galagidae > Otolemur > Otolemur garnettii. The sequence goes on from NW_003852405.1 coordinate 28,617,697, forward strand.
GGACTCCCTGTGGTCAGACTTTGCCCTCCACTCCACTGAGACTGCACTTACCACAGTCAGCATCTCTTAATCACCAAATGTGACTCTTCTCATTCTTTATCTTACTTGATTTTTTTCTTTTAAATAGAGACAGGGTCTCACTCTGTAGCCCAGGCTGGAGGGCAGGGCCCTGCTGGTAGTGCACTACAGCCTGGGACTCCTAACTTCAAGGGATCCTCCCACCTCAGCCTTCCAAGAAGCTGGGACTTTAGGTGCCCATAACCACACCCAGATAATTCTTTCTTACTTTTTGTAAAGATGGGGTACACCTCTGTTGCTCAGGCTGGTCTCAAGCTCCTGAGTGTGCAGTCCTCTCGCCTCAGTCTCCCATCTGACTCTATTAACCATTTTATTCTTAAATTTTCTCTCTCTTTTGGCTTCTGTACCAACCCCCACTTGCTACTGTCCAGGAACTGAGTTCACTAAGGCTGTTTTTCCTCAGCGGCCTTCTCTTGTTACATGCCCCCCCCCAATACCACGTTTACTATCTTAGTTTCACAGGTGTTGACAACCAAATTTACACCTCCAGCTCCTTCCACCAGTAAGAGCATGTGCAGCAGGACACTCACAACAGGTGAGGGTGTACAAGGCTGACCTTATCCTTTCTCTGGAATGTATGGTTCTCTTTTCACTCCCGAGGTCAGTGAATAGGACCACCGTGCACTTAGTGGCACAGACAGACACTGTCATCATATCAGGCTTTTTCCCTTTCCCTCCCCCCCTCCCACATCAAATCATCCCGAAAACCCATTATTCTCCAGTTAAGGTTACCAGATGTACTGGGGGAGGAAAGAAGAGTCTATGAATTCTCTAGGATAACTTTAAAATTTTTGTTTTTTGTTTCTGCAACTTAGAAAAGTAATATGAACAGATTCTGGTTCATCTAGAAAAGTAACAGAAGCATATCCCTAAAAGTAGGACACTGCCATGGATCTCAGGGCTCGAATTTGCCTTTAGGTTATGATTACTAAAGCCCCAAATAAGATCACCTTAATTGTCTTGAACTAATGAGAAAAGGGTACAGAAAACCTCATAAGCAAATGATGGATTCCCAGCAAGCGAAAGCCAGGTGACGTGACAGCGCAGTGTATAAATAAAGAGCTCGCGGAAATTTGATTAAAGGAAAGTAATAGGAGAAACGAGTCACTGCAGGGTACATGCCAGCTACATCATCAGTACCGGGACATAACATGCCCAAGTGGCCCCCAGCCTGTCCACCGAATCTGCACAGGCTTTACCAGGATCCAGATAGCTAACATCCCTCAGATTGACAAGCAGCTCTTGGCCAGAGTAAAGGCAGGGGTGGGGTTGGGGGAGCACAGGACAGAGCTGGGTGGAAAAAGAATGTGCTAGGCTGCAGGCAGAGACCTGTTTCTCACCATGTCCCTCTATTCTAGTGTGGAAATCTAACAAATTAGAAAACTCTACATTTGAACTTGGCCTTTCACATTATTACAAAAACATTGGCCAAAATACATGCATATAACATATATTATTTCACAGTTCATTTACCACCCATTAGGTTGGTTTTTGTTTTTGAGACAGAGTCTCATTTTGTTGCGTACCGTGGTATCATAGCTCACAGCAACCTCCAACTCCTGGGCTCAAGCAATTCTTTTGACTCAGCCTCCTGAGCAGCTGGGACTACAGGCACCCACCACAATGCCCAGCTATTTTTAGAGATGAGGTCTTGCTCTGGCTCAGGCTGTGAACCTGTGAGCTCAGGCAATCCACCAGCTTTGGCCTTTCAGAGTGCTAACATTACAGGAGTGAGCCACCGCACCTGGCCCCAGCAATTTGTTTTAAACAGTTAGGAACATGGTATCTGGCACTGCATTTGTGTTCTTGCCCCAGGGCCCACAAACATGCGTACCATGACCGTGCTCTCCTCCCACCCACCTACACTCAATATTGAACTAAACCAGAGGCCAGAGGGAGAGGAATCTCTGTTGATATGACCCAGGCTACAGACGCCTCCAGGAGAGATGAAAAAGGTAGAGGTTAGCTAGAGAGAGAGGTCAATGGAAGCCAGCTGGCACACCAGCCCACCTCAGTTTTCTGAATTCCTAATACACATCCATCCATTGTAGTAAAAGCTATTCTTTATTTTGAGACAAAGTCTTCACTTTGTCGCCCTTGGTAGAGTGCTATGGCATTATAGCTCACAGCAACCTCCAGTTCTTGGGCTAGGGTTCTCTTGCCTCAGCCTCCTGAGTTGCTAGGACTACAGGCACCTGCCACAATGCAGGCTATTTTTGCTGCAAGTGCCACTGCTGTTTTAGCTGACCGGGGCCAGGTTCAAACTCATCACCCTCGGTATATGGGGCCAGCACCCTACCCTCTGAGCCACAGGCACCGCCCATAAAAACTATTCTTTACAACAAAATTTTTTATTTGCATATATAATGACTTTTCTCACCTATGGTAAGTTGAGAAATCAACTTCTGTACCAGTAACTGAGACAGTAGCAGGTGGGGGGTGGTACAGAAATAGTTGAAATTCAACTAGACAGTTCCTTCATGGGAGAGATTAAGTTTCTTATTCCTCTTTGGTGTCCTGTCCAGATTCTCCCATAATGTTATATATGTAATAGATATCGGTAAATACGACTGGACAAAATTGGTTAACCTTTGTTACTACCTAAGATAAATGAATTAGATATAACTAATTAAAAGTATTACTTCTTAACTTTACATGTAGACTTAGAAGTCAACCCACATTGTCAATCTATAATATTTCTACTCAGTAGAATTTAAGGTTTGTAACAACCTTAAAGTACCAATTATAAAATCAAATATAAATGAATTATTAAACATATTCTAGGCTCGGCGCCTATGGTTCAAGTGGCTAAGGTGCCAGCCACATACACCTAAGGTGGCGGGTTCGAATCCAGCCCAGGCCGCCAAAACAACAATGATGGCTGCAACCAAAAAATAGCCGGGTGTTATGGCAGGCGCCTGTGGTCCCAGCTACTTGGAGGCTGAGGCAGGAAACTCGCTTGAGCCCAGGAATTGGAGGTTGCTGTGAGCTGTGATGCCACGGCACTCTACCCAGGGGTATAGCTTGAGGCTCTGTCTCAAAAAAAAATATTCTAGAATTTGGCAGGGCATGGTGGCTCACATATGTAATTCCACATTTTGGGAGGCCAAGGCAGGAGTCCAACTGGAGGTCAGAAGTTTGAGACTAGCCTGGGCAATAAGGGCAGACCCCCGTCTCTACACAAACGTTTAAAAATTAGCCAGGCATCATGGCAGGAGACTGTAGTCCCAGCTACTTGGGAAGCTGAGGTGCAAACATCTCTTAATCCTAGTTGTTCAAAGTTACAGTGATCCATGATCACTCCACTATACTATCACCTGACCCCCATCTCTTAAAAATTAACTTAAATTAAAGTAGGCCAGGCGCCATGGCTCACGCCTATAATCCTAACACTCTGGGAGGCTGAGGCAGGTGGATTGCCTGAGCTCACAGGTTTGAGACCAGCCTGAGCCAGAGGGAGACCTCATATCTAAAAATAGCTGGGCGTTGTGGCAGGCACCTGTATTCCCAGCTACTCTACCTCAGAGGCTGAGGCAAGAGAATCTCTTAAGCCTGAGAGTATGAGGTTGCTATGAGCTATGATGCAATGGCACTCTACCAAGGGTGACAAAGTAAGACTCTGTCTTCAAAAAAAAAAAGAAAGAAAGAAAAAGAAAAGAAAACATATAGCTATGAAATGGATTATAAGATAAATTTCCTAGGCTTGGTGCCTGTAGCACAGTGGTTACAGTGCCAGCCACATACACCAAGGGTGGTAGGTTCAAACACAGTGTGGGCCAGCTAAACAATGACAACTGCAATAAAAAATAGCCAGGTATTGTGGCAGGCGCCTGTAGTCCCACCTACTTGGGAGGCTGAGGCAAGAGAATTGCTTAAGCTCAAGAGTTGGAGGTTGCTGTGAGCTGTGATGCCACAGCACTCGACTGAGGGTGACATAGTGAGACTCTGTGTCCACAAAAAAGATAAATCTACTAACTTATTATTAAAAAAAATAAAACAAATAAAAAAATTTACTAACTTATTTGTCCCAGTCAGTGTAGTTCTGAAGAAACATACACTGATCACCTTCCTCTATCCATCACTCCCCTCCACGTTATATACGTGTCCAGTAAGCAAATACTTGGGAGAAAATAAACACAGGATTTGTTGAACCATATGGGACTCTCCCTAGCACTAAAGATAGCATGTTGTAGAGTCGCATGGCAACAATGAACTGAAGGTGGCATGTGGAGGAGGAAATAACTCTTAGCTGAAATTCAAATACATTTTGTTATGCACAGTTGGAAATAAGAGGACTGGAAATGGAAAGGGAGAAAGGAGGTGAAGTAACAGAGTGGGCAGAGTAAAGTTAATAAGTGGTAAGAATAAATGGGAGCTTATTGAGCACCTACTGTGTGTCTGGTTTAGGGCTCAGAAATTTTTTTTTGTTGTTGAGACAGAGTCTCACTTGGTCACCCTTAGTAGAGTGCCATGACATCTTAGCTTGCAGCAACCTCAAACTCTTGGGTTCAAGTGATCCTCTTGCCTCAGCCTCGCGAGTAGCTGGGACTACAGGTGCCCGCCACACTTCCCAGCTATTTTTTGGAGACGGGGGTCTTACTCTGGCTCAGGCTGTGAGCTCAGGCAATCCATCCACCTCAGCCTCCCAAGTACTGGGATTATAGGCGTGAGCCACCGTGCCCAGCCAGGGCTCATATTTTTTTATGCATCATCTTGTCCGTGGGTACGTAGAGGAAACCCTCTGGCCTGGAGTCCACATTACTCTGCATCTGCAAGGTTATGGTAAATCAACATTAAAGAGGCAAGGACAAATGTCACAGCAAGCTGATTTAACATAAGTTCTACAGTAATGTAAATATTTCCATAGCTGCCTGAGGGTTAGAAGTCAGCCACATTTATAAGGTCACAAATTTTAATCATTCAAGAACTATAGATAAAACTAAAGAATAGTCGGGCAGTGCCTGTGACTCAGTGGTAGGAAGCCGGCCTCATACAACGAGAGTGGTGGGTTCAAACCTGGCCCCAGCCAAACTGCCACAAAAAAATCAGCAGGCATTGTGGTGGGCGCCTGTAGTCCCAGCTACTTGGGAGGCTGAGGCAAGAGAATCGCCTAAGCCCAAGAGCTGGAGGTTGCTGTGAGCTGTGATGCCATAGCACTCTACCAGGGATGACAAAGTGAGACTCTGTCTCTAAAAAAAAAAAAAGTCATAGCAATTGGTTGACAATATAAGCCTTCAATGACTCAGAGTTGAGCAAATTTCCTTCATGCAGAGATAAATCCATGTAGAGAGAGCCACGACAAAAGAAATATAATTTCTTTTTTTTTTTTTTTTTGAGACAGAGCCTCAAGCTGTCCCCCTGGGCAGAGTGCCATGGCATCACAGCTCACAGCAACCTCCAACTCCTGGGCTCAAGCGAGTCTCCTGCCTCCGCCTCCCAAGTAGCTGGGACCACAGGCGCCCGCCACAACGCCCGGCTATTTTTTGGTTGCAGCCGTCATTGTTGTTTGGCGGGTCCGGGCTGGGGATTCGAACCCGCCACCTTAGGTGTACGTGGCTGGCGCCTTAGCCGGTTGAGCTATAGGCGCCGAGCCAAGAAATATAATTTCTTTAAGGAACATTAAACATAAAAGAGTAGAAATTAAAAAAAAAAGTAGAAATTTTTTTTGTGTGTATGATTTTTTTTTCAGCTGGGGCTGGGTTTGAACTTGCCACCTCCGGCATCTGGGGCTGGCACCCTACTCCTTTGAGCCACAGACACTGCCCATTATTTTTTTCTTTTTTTTTTGGAGACAGAGTTTCACTTTGTCACCCATGGTAGAGTACTGTGGTGTCACAGCTCACAGTAACCTCCAACTCCTAGGCTTAGGCAATTCTCTTGCCTCAGCCTCCTGAGTAGCTAGGACTACAGGCGTCCACCTCAACGCCTGGCTAATTGTTGCTGTTGTTGCAGTTTGGCTGGGGCCGGGTTCAAACTCACCACCCTCAGTATATGGGGCTAGCGTCCTACCCACTGAGCCACAGGCATTGCACAAAAGAGTAGAAATGTTTGTACAATTCTATTATAGATCAAAAATATGAAATCTGGAGTCAATTTACTTTCTATTAGTGGGGGAAGGGTGTGTAGGAGAAGGTAAAAGATTGTCAGCACCTGAAAGTCATTAGCTGGTGATGAGATAATTTTCTCCAACTGTTCCATTTTAAATTTGAAATAAATCCAAATGATAGATTCTCAGACATGGTCAAGTATTTTTCATTTAGATTCTTAGTTTTATTGGAAAAATTATGCTAGTAAATGTTATCCAAAAATATTTTGCCACATTTTTAATCTTTTAAAAAATATTTATCTCTTTTAGAAATTGTATTTATTTATTATTCCAAGACAGAGTCTCACTTTGTCACCCTTGGTAGAGTGCCACGGTGTCACAGCTCACAGCAACCACAAACTATTGGGCTTAAGCGATTCTCTTGTCTCAGCCTCCCAAATAGCTGGGACTACAGGTGCCCACCACAACCCCCAGTTGTTTTTAGAGACAAGGTCTGGCTCTGGCTCAGGGTCTCAAACTTGTGATCTCAAGTGATCCACTCGCCTCAGCCTCCCAGAGTGCTGAGATTACAGGCGTGAGCCACCACACCTGGCCTAAAATATTCTCTTATTAAGAATTTGACCTGAGGCTGGGTGTCTGTAGATCAGGCACCAGCCACATACACCAGAGCTGGTGGGTTTGAATCCAGCCCGGGCCTGCCAAACAACAATAACAACTACAACCAAAAAAAAAAAAAAGAAAGCCTGGCATTGTGGCAAGTGCCTGTAGTCCCAACTACTTGGGAAGCTGCGACAAGAGAATCGCTTAAGCCAGGAGTTAGAGGTTGCTGCAAGCTGTGATGCTACAGCACTCTACCAAGGGTGACAGCTTGAGGCTCTGTCTCAAAAAGAAGAATTTGACTTGACATTTGGCATGGTGGCTGACACTTACCATCCTAGCGCTCCAGGAGACCCAAGGTGGGAGGATTCCTCAAGACTCCAGACTGAGAAAGAGTGAAAGCCTCATGGTCCTCTTAGAAAGCACTTTCCCAACTCAGCAGCCTGATCATCCTTGCTTATTTTTCTAAATTCAGCTCGAGGGTACCTGAAGCGTTGTGGTAGTTTACAACAAAATTTTGCACTTGCATATATGATGACTAAATGGATCCTCCAATAAACTCCTACAGAGAATCAGGGTGCAGAGCCCTAGGACTGGGGAGTAAGGGCATGTCCTCTGCCACCAACAACCATTTTTCCCTTTGAAAAGCCTCTTAACTGATGGGTAGAGGCTGAACACCTCACATGGGGCACCAGGTGATGGTGCAACCCGAGCTGCTCCAGGGAACTGAGTGCTACTCGGTCAATGAAATCTTAAAGTTCAAACAGGTGCTCATTATTAACGGAATTAATAGAATAATACATCTTATCATTAAATGGAAATGACATGCCCGAGACTGGGCCCAGGGAGTGACTAGTTAATAAGGAAGGAAAGCACAGGCCTCGCTCCGCACGTTATGCTGACACGGCCAGAAGTCTACACAGTGACAGGAAATTCTCCAGTTCTCTTGGGACTGCTCACTTGTCCACTTAAATGGAACAGAAAATTGGTCTGGTATCTATCCAATTATCTTGGCCACATTCCTGTTGCTCCTCTAGCTGATAAGATAAACTGAGGAATGGCTACAGGGCCATCAGTGAGTTCAAAGGCTTGAAGGACGAGCCCCAGGGCACAGCCCCGCAAGCCCCACCTGACCGCTGCTGATCCTCTGGCCCCAGGCTTATCCATTAGGCAACTCCTGTCTCAGAGTTTTAACTTTAAATCTTTACAGAGAAGCCTGTGGGAAGAAGTAATTCTCCAGCCCAAGGGCTTTGGAAAAGAGAAAGGAAGAGGAATGACTATCAAGCCAGTCAATTTGTTGTTTGTTTTTGCTTTTTAATTTTTTTTGAGGTAGGTGTGTGGGGTCTCACTGTGTTTCCCAGGCTGGTCTCAAACACCTGGGCTCGAGGGGTGCTCCCACCTCAGCCTCCCTATACATTCATTTTTGTCATCACTTCCTGCCACCACGCCTTTTGCATTGCCCTGATGATACTCTGCAGTATCAGCGTCTGCAGCCTGGGCTGCAGTCTCCAATTCTGGCAGTGAGACTGCAGGCAATGTCTGTTATGAGAGATAATGCCGGAAAAAGTCAACAGACTTCAAAAGCTTTCCTCCAAGACATCCACTCGCCGGACGGCCACTCATCAACTCTAACACTCAACCTGGTTCCAAACAGCCTGAGTCTCTCCAGCCTTCTGCTGCTTCCAGCCAGCGCTGTGGTTTCTATAGGGCTGACCGTGAGCCTGCAGCTCCTGCTGCCTCCCATCCTGGCCAGGAATTGGACACCCTCAAATCCTCATGAATCTAACGCTTGGTATATAGTTTGCTCTTAAAGGTGTAATTAATACGGATTAACAAATTTTGGCAACTGAGGTTTCAAACCAGGATTCTAAGTCCATTCTCAGATGGAGATGTGCTATTTTACTATCGAGCCCAAAACTTAGGTGCTTATTTCTTTAAAAGAGGTAATACATGTAATAAGTGAAACAACTATGATTTCCTTCTGTGATTTGAACAAGAATAATAAGAAGCTTACTTATTTATAATAACCACATACAATTTAACTGCTTATTGTGTATTACCTAATAGGTTAATATCTTCCAAATACATTTATTCTACTAGTACTATGATTTTTTCCTGAAAAAAAGCTTTCAATGTTCTGAATATATATTTTCATGACTTTGAATATATATATATATACACACACACAACACTTAATGCAAACTAATTTATTAATAATTCCTAATTTTGTTTTTTGAGACAGAGCCTCAAGCTGTCGCCCTGGGCAGAGTACTGTGCCATCACAGCTCACAGCAACCTCCAACTCCTGGGCTCAAGCGAGTCTCCTGCCTCTGCCTCCCAAGTAGCTGGGACTACAGGTGCCTGCCACAACAGCTAATTTTTGGTTGTAGCTGTCATTGTTTTTTGGTGGGCCCAGGCTGGATTCAAACCTGCCAGCTCAGGTGTATGTGACTGGTGCCTTAGCTGCTTGAGCCACAGGCGCCGAGCCATATTCCTAATTTTTTAATAATAACAATTACAAGACATTTCTTGCCTGTTGCCTTAGAGATGTATGTATGTGGCCCATTTATTTATATCCCAGAAGCACAGTTTGGACTGAAATAGCAGTAATAAAGAGGACACTTACCTAAAAGTCTATAAATTCCAAGAGGGTACACATAAGTACTATATATAGTCTCTTAAAACATTACAATTACACTGAATTCTTAAAACGAAAACCATTTACTGTAATAACCTGGGAGACATACTTTCTCCTACATGATATTTGTGGTCACTAATCATGGCCATAAAATTAAGAAAGAATATGAAAATAGATTTTAGAGCCAGGCACGGTGGCTCATGCCTGTAATCCCAGCACTCTGGAAGGCTGAGGCTAGTGGATCACCTGAGCTCACGAGTTTGAGACCAGCCTGAGCTAGAGCAAGCTCCCATCTCTAAAAATAGCCAGGCATGGTAGCAGGTGCCTGTAGTCCCAGCTACTTGGGACACTGAGGCAAGAGAATTGTTTGAGCCGAAGAGTCTGAGGTTGCTGTCAGCTAAGACACCACAGCACTCTACCAGGGATGACCAAGTGAGACTAGGTCTCAAAAAGAAAAAAAAAAAAGGACTTAGTCAGACACTTGCAGTGATATTTTTCTTCCTCATATGTAATTCCTAGAGGAATGGTTATGATGTTGGCAAACAAAATGGAATTTTTTAAGTAAACTTTTAGTTTAATTTAAAAGTTTACAAGAGGACAGGTATGGTGGCTCACACCTATAATCCTAGCACTCCGGGAGGCCCAGGCAGGTGGATTGCTTGAGCTCACGAGTTCAAGACCAGCCTGAGCAAAAGTGAAGACCCCATCTCTACTAAAAATAGAAAAATGGAGGCAAAAAGTTGCTGTGAACAGGTGTCATGGATCGACGTCATGGCACTCTACCCAGGGTGACAGCTTGAGACTCTGTCTCAAAAAAAATAATAAATAAATAAATAATATATATAAGATACCTATCTAAGATAGATATATATCTAAAATATATATTAGATATATATATAAAATAATATATAAACAGAATTTGATAGGAAATCTCAATGCTATTGTCACAGCTAATGCAAGCCTTTAATATGACAAATTTAATACAAATTTACTTTCTATCTAAAATTATCTTTAGTTGGAGAGAATAAACTTCATCTATAAATTAATTAAAATGGTAGTCTTTTATAGAATTTGTCTTATGCCCCCCAATAACTAGATCTACTACTGTTACAACAACAAAATAAGGAGTAAAAACCTTCCAGTCAATAGTTTAAAAATGAATTTAAAGGCCATGCCTGGTGACTCATGTCTGTAATCCTAGCACTCCGGGAGGCCAAAGAGGGAAGATCCTTTGAGCTCAAGGGTTCCACCCCAGCCTGAGCAAAAGTGATAACTGTCTCTGCTAAAAATAGAAAAATTTAGACTTTGTGGCAGGTGTCTGTAGTCCCACCTACTCAGGAGGCTGAGGCAGGAGGATCACTTGAGTTTGAGGTTGCTGTGAGCCAGGCTGAGGCCATGGCACTCTAGCTTGGGGAACAGAGGGAGACAAAAATAATAATAATAATTTAAACAAATTGACATTTACTTCTTAAATTTTAGCAATTTTTACATTTATATCCTTATGAGACGGTAGAGGAATGGACACCATGCTTGCAAAGGACAGTTACTGATTCTTATCACATTAAAAGGAAACGCTGAGAACAGGACAGTCTCCTGGCAAGCCTAGAGATGTTTTGTGACTTGGGGGCAATCCCCTAGGTAACTCAGTGTTCTGGAATGAGATAAGATCAGTCACTCACTAGTAAGCATGTGTTAAACATTGATGCTTGGTACTTCTTCATGAGGTCTGTGGGGAAAGAACACGTGAGGAAAGAGCACGTGGCAATCCTTAGGCAGGCAGCCCTCGTATGTAATTACCTTAACTCTACACACCTGTTGTGTAGATCGTTACTGTAACTCTCCACACCTGTTGTGCGTAACCTTCATGAATAGCCGTTGCAGCTGGAGCTCTGGGCTACCCTGCACTCAAGGTTAGCCCACCTCCTGCAAGCTTATACTTCTAATCCCTGTCGTGCCTGGTTCCTGCCTGCAGCGACCAAGACCAAGGCCTTAGGGGTAGTGACATGAGACATTCTAGGAGTGCTTTTCAAACTGTATAGCTATTTCACAAATGTAGATCATAAAATAAATATAGTGGAAAACAATCAGAAAAGAATAAAATAAACCAGAGTAAAATGAAAAACATCAGAGTATTTCCATCTAAGAAGGGTAGGTAATGTTTTATGAAACTTTCATTTCATATATACATGTGTATATGAATTATCATCTCATATTTTTTATTTTTAATTTTTGGTAGAGACAGGGTCTCCCTCTATTGCCCAAACTGCTCTTGAAATCCTGACCTGAAGTGACTCTCCTGCCTCAGCCTCCCAGAGTGCTAGGATTACAGGCATCAGCCACTGTACCCAGCCTTGAAATTATCATTTTTATGGGTCATAAAATTAGATCATTTCATATTGCCATTTTCATAGATCAAAAAAGTTGACTATCCTCAATTTCATTGGTTCAAACTCATATACACACAAATGTACACATAATGTAAGCAATTAGATGATAGTGTAAAATAAAGTCTTACTGGCAAAGACTTTAACAAAAATAATGCCCCTAGAATGCCGCTACATATTCCTTAGTTCTAGAAAATAGCCTCCAACCTAAGGATACGGGGAGGGGGGAGGGAGAGGGGAGGGGGGATGGGTGGGAGGAGGAGGATTGGAGGGTTCACTTCTGTGGTTTATCTTACAAGGGTACAAGTGAATCTTTCCATGAGTAGAATATGAACATTTTAACACAATAACTAAGAAAATGACATGAAGGCTATGTTAACCAGTTTGATGGACGTGTTTCGGATTGTGTGTGAAAACACCACACTGTACCCTAGAAGTTCATTAATGTACACAGTTACCATTCAATTAAAAAAAAAAAAGAAAATAGCCTCATACTTAAAAACTGGAACTGCATTACACAGCAGTTTTGCTTATGTGTGAAACTTTTATGGCTTATTAAGCTTTTATATTATGTTAGAAAGCGAGTGGATGTTTGAAAATGTGTTATAAACTCCACTAAGCTTATTTATATAGGTATATTAAGGTTTCTCAACTTCTGTAGTTGTTATTTTTTTTTTTTTTTTTGTAGAGACAGAGTTTCACTTTTATGGCCATCGCATCACACAGCTCACAGCAACCTCCAACTCCTGGGCTTAGGCGATTCTCCTGCCTCAGCCTCCCAAGTAGCTGGGACCACAGGCATCCGCCACAACACCCGGCTATTTTTTGTTGCAGTTTGGCCTGGGCTGGGTTTGAACCCGCCACCCTCGGTACATGGGCCTGGGGCCCTACCCACTGAGCCATGGGTGCTGCCCCTCAACTTCTGTAGTTTTTATCTCTAGTAACACCTGTGAGGAAATAAAGCAGAGGTGAAGTGAAGAATAATCAAAAGAAGAAGTGGGTAAACTGGTTTTCTCTTGTTTCTTGTACCAATTTTCCCAAACCACATTCTTCCTACACGTATATGTAAATAGTTGAAATTTCAAAGGAATATAAACAGTCAGGCTGCCTAATTTACATTCTGTGTATCATTTGCGTGCCTTGTTATTACTATAAAGTGCATGCATTTTTCTTTTCTACCCTAGCATTATTAGTTCTTCATTTTTGTGAGGACATTTACAGACTTTTCCAAAGTTGTTATTATTATTATTGGTGTTTTTTGAGACAGAATCTCACTCAGTCACACAGGGTAGACTGCCCCACAGTATCATCACAGCTCTCAGCAACCTCAGTCTCTTGGGCTCAGGTGATCTCTTCCCTCAGCCTCTCCAGCATCTGGGACTACAGGCACTGGCCACAAGTGCTAGCTACTTTTTCTATTTTTAGTAGAGATGGGGTCTCACTCTTACTCAGGCAGGTTTGGAACTCCTGAGCGTAAGCAATCCACCCACCTCAGCCTCCCAAAGTGCTAGGATTAGAGACATGAGCCACCATGCCTGGTCTGTTCCAAAGTTCTCAATAACACAAACTTCTGGTCTGATGCCACAGCACTCTACCTATGATGACAGAGTGAAACTTGGTCTCAAAAAGTAATAACAATAAGGGCGGCACCCATAGCTCAGTGAGTAGGGCACCGGCCACATACACGGAGGCTGGCAGTTTCAAGCCCGGTTCTGCTAAACAACAATGACAACTGCAACCAAAAAATAGTTGGGCATTGTGTCAGGTGCCTGTAGTCCCAGCTACTCAGGAAGGAAGGCAAAAGAATCGCTTGAGCCTAACAGTTGGAGGTTGCTGTGAGCTGTGATGCCACAGCACTCTACTGAAAGCAACATAGTGACACTCTGTCTGAAGTAATAATAATCATCATCATCATCAT
>NW_003852405.1:28631465-28633957 GCF_000181295.1 Otolemur garnettii
ATAATAATAATACACACTAATGGATTACATTTTATTCCAGTCTATTTTCCCAGCATGAGTTATGGTATGATCTCTATGGCAGTTTCATCTATAGGAGGATAGACCTCATCTAGTGTCATCATCATCTAACAGCAGTTACCAAAATTATAATCAAGGCCACAGCTTTTAATCTGAGGTCTCCAGAGCCCAGGACTACAAAGTGGGTGGTAAGATAAGCGATTGAGTTACTTTCAGTATTGCAGATCTCTTTTTTTTTTTTACACGGAGTCTTACTTTGTTGCCCTTGGAAGAGTGCTGTGTTATTATAGCTCACAACAACTTTAAACTTGGCTCAAGAGATCCTCTTGCCTCAGCCTCCTGGGTAGCTGGGACTATAGGCTCCCGCCACAACGCCAGTTTTTTTTTTGAAAGACGGGGTCTCGCTCTGGCTCAGGCTGGACGTGAACCCGTGAGCTCAGGCAATCCACCCTCCTCAGCCTCCCAGAGTGCTGGGATTACTGGCATGATCAGTATTGCAAATCTTTTAATGGGAATCAAATATCCTCAAAAGCTTATGCAGGTTAATTTTTAAAAACCTCATTCTTTGTTTCTATCTGTTTACTTCCTGTTTATTGGTAGTTGACTAGCAGTTGTATTGTTTGATACATAAAAATGATAATTCTTAATAAATACAATTTCTTCAGCCAAGAAAAATTCTTTTTTTTTTTTTTTTGAGACAGAGCCTCAAGCTGTCCCCCTGGGTAGAGTGCCATGGCTTCACTGCTCTCTCCAACTCCTGGGCTCAAGCGAGTCTCCTGCCTCAGCCTCCCAAGTAGCTGGGACCACAGGCGCCCGCCACAACGCCCAGCTATTTTTTGGTTGCAGCCGTCATTGTTGTTTGGCGGGCCCGGGCTGGATTCAAACCCGCCACCTTAGGTGTATGTGGCTGGCACCTTAGCCACCTGAGCCACAGGCGCCGAGCCAAGAAAAATTCTTTAAAAAGATTTAACGAGGGTGACAAGAACATAATAGAAAATAAGTTGTTTTGACTATAGTATGCATATTCACATTCTTTAAAACCTCTTATTGTAAATATTATCTATAATTTTATTTTCAAAGTTTAAGACTATGAGAGGAAACTAGCAATATATGAATCAGCAGCCTGAGAACTGCAGAACCATGTGTCTCTTTAAATCTTCTTTGAAAAAATTTGGACACTTTAACATAATTTTTTTTATTTTACCAATGAGGAAAAGCCAAGGCAGGGAAGTTAATCTACTCAAGGTTATAAACATTGGTTACTGGTTAAACATGACTCCTAATAGTATTCTTTTTTTGTCTTTTTTGAGACAGAGTGTCACTTTGTCGCCCTTGGTAGAATGCTGTGGCATCACAGCTCACAGCTCACAGCTTCTAACTCCTCAGCTTAAGTGATTCTCTTGCCTCAACCTCCCAAGTAGCTAGGACAACAGGCGCCCGCCACAACGCCTGGCTATTTTTTTGTTGCAGTTGTCATTGTTTAGCAGGCCTGGGCCAGGTTTGCACCTGCCTACCTTGGTGTATGTGGCTGGTGCCCTTACCCACTGAGCCATAGGTGCCACCTCCTAATAGTATTCTTGCCATCGTATCACTTTGCCTTATTTCTTGTAAGTGTGTGTGTCATATTTTAAATAGGCTGCTCTCTAGTACTATGTTACATGCATTTTAATCATTTCACCTTATATTTTAGAAGTGAGCCAGGTATGGTGGCTCATGTCTATAATCCTAGCACTCTAGGAGGCCAGGTGGAATAATTGCTTGGGCTCAGGAGTTGGAGACCAGGCTAAGCAAGAAGGAGACCCCATCTCGACTAAAAATAGAAAAATTATCGGGTCATGGTAGCAGCACCTGTAGTCCCAGCTACTCAGGAGGATTACTTGGATCCAGGAGTTTGAGGTTGCTGTGAGCTAGGCTGAGACCATAGCACTCTAGCCTGGGTAACAGAGTGAGAATCTATCATTTAAAAAAAAAAAATGTGACTCAGTGCACAGTGGTTATGACACCAGCCACATACACTGAGCCTGGTGGGTTCAAACCCACCTGGGCCAGCTAAAACAACAATGACAACTGCAACAACAACAAATAGCTGGGCATTGTAGTGGGTGCTTGTAGTTCCAGCAACTTGGGAGGCTGAGGCAAGAGAATTGTTTAAGCCCAAGAGTTTGAGGTTGCTGTGAGCTGTGATGTCACAGCATTCTACAGAGGGTGACAAAGTGAAACTCTGTCTCAAAAACAAACAAACAAACAAAAAATTCCAGCTCCAAAAGGTGTATAAAATTTATGAACTAAAAGTATCATAGGAAAAAAATGTTTAAAGGGTTGAAATATTTAATCTACAAAATTTATCTCCTTACTCAAATAAACTTTTATTAAACTATTATTTAAAAGGCTTGGTGCCTATGGCTCAAGTGGCTAAGGCATCAGCCACATACACCTAAGGTGGCAGGTTCAAATCCAGCCCAGGCCGGCCAAAC
>NW_003852405.1:28634195-28637547 GCF_000181295.1 Otolemur garnettii
AAAAATATATATATAAATGAAGCCAAACATGTAGGCAGTGCATTACATCCCACATTATTAGATAAAAATTATTAGATTAAGGGCTTGGTGCCGGTGGCTCAAGCGGCTAAGGCGCCAATCACATACACCTGAGCTGGTGGGTTCAAATCCAGCACAGGCCGCCAAACAACAATGATGGCTGCAACCAAAAAATAGCCAAAATTGTGGCAAGCGCCTGTAGTCCCAGCTACTTGGGAGGCAGAGGCAGGAGAATCACTTGAACCCAGGAGGTGGAGGTTTCTGTGAGCCGTGATGTCACAGCACTTTACCCAGAGAGACAGCTTGAGGCTCTGTCTCAAAAAAAAAAAAAAATTATTAGATTAATTATTAGATGTTTACCCTAACTCTTTGAGGTTAAGTAAATACTCCACTAAATAGACGGATAGAATAACTACTTCTAAGCCATTTACTGAGTCCAATCACTTTAACTTCATTTAGCCATCATAGCTAATTGAATGACAGCTTTCCGAAAGTAAACAAGAGCACTTTAAACTACTTGTCTTGAAGAAAGGCTAATAATAGGCAGGATTGGTGAGCTGAATAGGAGTCACTAACTCAGATACTTCAGAGGCTGAGGCCAGAAGACTGAACACGTGAAGCTGCTTTATGTGACACCGTAGTGGTAGGTCAGTGACAAGAGAAAAGCACAGGCCTTGTCTAATAAAAAAACAGTTTTTAAAGCACTGATCTGGCCAAACAAAACACCCCTTTTGGCAGTCCATCACTGACTTTGGTCTATAGTTATTCTTGTTTTTACACACAGGGTTTCGCTCTGTTCCAGACTGGATGGAGTACAGTGGCACAATTTTAGCTTGCTGCAGCCTCAAACTCCTGAACTAAAGGGATCCTCTTGGTTCAGCCTCCTGACTACAGGCACACACCACCAATCATCCTGCCCAGCTAATTAAAATAAATTTTTGTTGTAAACACATGGTCTTTTTTTTTTTTTTGGCCGGGGCTGAGTTTGAACCTACCACCTCTGGCATATGGGGCTGGTGCCCTACTCCTTTGAGCCATAGACACCACCCAACACAAGGTCTTGCTCTGCTGCCTAGGCTGGTCTCAAACTCCTGGGCTCAAGGGAGCCTCCCAGCTCAGCCTCCTGTAGTGCTGGGATTATAAGCATGAGCCACTGCATCCCGCCCTTTTAGTTACTCCTTTCAAATAAGCAACTTGTGGGTTTTTTTGTAGGAAATATAGGTAAACATCTTTCTTTACGGGATCTGCAGTGCTTCAAAACTATTCTAACTATCCAAGAACCTGGTTGACTTAAAGAGAACATTTTAAAATCAAAAGGACTGGTGAATTTCTCCCTAGTCAGGAATCTCACCCTACCTGTACTCCAGGTAGAATCAAAGCCGCTTTAATTGCAAAAAAAAAAAAAAAAAAATCAAAAGGACTCTCCTAATTGGAATACATAAATAAGAAAACTTTAAAATTCTAAATTTACAACTACTTTTAATTCAATAAATAAACATTGAGCACTGACTCCATGCTCAGGCAATTATCAGGATCCTTTAAGAGTGACAATTGGTATACTATTTTTGTATAGCTATGTAAACTTATTTTACTATTAGAATAATTCTCCCCTTAAAAAAAACTTTTCAGTCTGAGAGGTGGAGGCAGGAAGATCTTTTAAACTCAGGAGTTGGAGAACAACCTGAGCAAGAGTGAGACTCTATTTCTACTAAAAATAGAAAAATTAGTTGGGCATTGTGGTGGGCACCCAAAATCCCCATTCCTTGGGAAGCTGAGGCAGGCGGATTGCCTGAATTCAGGAATTTGAGATTCCTGTGAGCTAGGCTGAGGCCATGGCTCACTCTATCCAGGGTGAGAAAACGAGACTGTCACAAACAAACAAACAAAACCCCCCACTTTTCTTTTTTTTTTTTTTTTTGAGACAGAGCCTCAAGCTGTCCCCCTGCGTAGAGTGCCGTAGCATTACAGCTCACAGCAACCTCCAACTCCTGGGCTCAAGCGAGTCTCCTGCCTCCGCCTCCCAAGTAGCTGGGACCACAGGTGCCCGCCACAACGCCCGGCTATTTTTTTTTGGTTGCAGCCGTCATTGTTGTTTGGAGGGTCCGGGATGGGGATTCGAACCTGCCACCTTAGGTGTACGTGGCTGGCGCCTTAGCCGGTTGAGCTATAGGCGCTGAGCCCCCCACCCCTCCACTTTTCAAATGCAAAGATTATCCATGTATCTGATGTATAAATCCTTTGTTTTACCTGGAAGTAAATGCTTAATCAAGAAAATTACGATAGCTTTAACACAGAAACCACCAGCAGGCACCACTCTGATTGATGCTTTTCAGCTCTAGTGTTTTAGACTTGAGAGAATATTTCCATGATGTTCACACTTCCAGAGGGAGTTTTAATTGTCATTCAGAGAAGCAAAGTTATAAAAGAACCATTTGTGAATTAGATAGAATAATAAGTATGATTAGCTGAATTTTCTGGTACTTTTTCAAGCATTTTCCATTTGCAACTAAAGCAGGTAGCTATTGTCAGAGATTCTACTCCTAGGTATATACCCCAAAGAATTGAAGAGTTATGTCCACCCAAAAACTTACATGTAAATGTCCATAGCGGCATTATTTATAATAGACAGAAAGTAGAAATAACCCAAATACCCACGAACTCATGAAAATGTAAACAAAATGTGGTATTTCCACAGTTAGAATTTGCCATGAAAAGGATTTAAGTACTGATACCAGCATGATGAACCTTGAAAACATTATGCTAAATGAAAGAAGCCAGACCCAGAAAAGCCACATATTACTTGATTCCACTTATATGAAATGTACAGAATAGACAAATCTGTACGACAAAAAGTAGATTAGTGTTTGTCCCGGGCTGGAGGGCGGGAGGAATGGGAAGTGCTAAAGACTAATGGATAAAGGCTTCTCTGAGGGGTGATGAAAATATTCTGTAAAGTGGTGATGACTGCACAGCTCTGTGACTATATTAAAACCACTAAATTGTATGCTTTGAAAGGGTAAACTATGGCATGTAAATTATATAAAATGCATGGGTAATACAACCTATTATATTGAATTTCTAAAAGATTTCATACTCTGCTAAAAGGTAATAGGACCCAGTATGGGTGTGTATATATACAAGGTGGCCACAAAGTCCTTATGAGATTTTATTTTGTATTTATTTATTTATTATTTATGTATTTATTTTGAAATAGAGCCTCAAGCTGTCGCCCTGAGTAGAGTGCTGTGGCATTACAGCTCACAGAAACCTCCAACTCCTGGGCTCAAGTGATTCTCCTGTCTCTACCTCCCAAGTAGCTGGGACTATAGGCACC
>NW_003852405.1:28637735-28640151 GCF_000181295.1 Otolemur garnettii
ACCTCCAACTCTTGGGCTTAAGAGATTCTCTTGCCTCAGCCTCCCAGGTAGCTGGGACTACAGGTGCCCACCACAACATCTGGCTGTTTTTTTGTTGTAGTTGTCATTGTTTAGCTGGCCCCGGCTGGGTTCAAACCCACCAGCCTCAGTGCATGTGGCCAGCACTGTAACCACTGTGCTACGGGCACTGAGCCCCATATGCAATTTTAAACTGCACACAAACTTTATGGCCACCCTGTACGTATATGAATCATACTGAAAATTATTTTTTAACCAGAACTTTGTTTTAAAATATCACTCTCATTATAGTTGAACCACCCTGAAAATTATTTTTTAACCAAAAACTTTGTTTCAAAATATCATTCTTCCCACAGTTATAAAACAAAATACAAAAGAAAATAATTTTTAAAATGTAAATATATTTAAAAAATTAAAACACCTAAGAAATGCAATCTATACATATGAAAAAGTAAAATAGTTATATGCATTACAAGTAGTAGTAACATTATCCATAAGCAGCAGTTAGTGTTTATTTTCCCCATATTTTGGTTTAACACCATAGTGTAGTGATAGTTTATTCTCTTTAGGGAAATTGCATAAGATACATATAGCATATTATAAGTAAGTTACAGAAGACTGTATCATTGGAAAATTAATTCCAAGTAAAGTATTTCCTCTAAAAACACATTTATTATTAAACAAATTATTTTAAACCAGGAGACAACAAAATGAGCCTATAAGTTATTTAGTCCAAGATATATAGTTAACTTGCATAAAATGATATATGGCATTTTAAAAATGGTCTATCTCTAAAATATCAGTAATTCAGGCAACTGGGATTTCCACAGGAGAGAAACTGCCAATAATTTTGTTTCAATGAAGAAAAGGTCTGCCTCAAGAACCTTACAACTATGTTATTAAGAAATGCTACAGCATACATGAAAAATCAAAGTGGTGAAACATATGCATCAGGATATTTTTTACTGGTACGTGCCCTATAGCAGCATTTCAGATGCTTTAAATATAAAAACTATATTTTCAAATTATTTGGGTTTTTATTCTCTTCTAGAAATAACTACATGTGTAGTTAACAATTTTAATTTCCATTACAAATGGGAATCTTTCGTACGGATCATCTAAAGATACAAGAAATAAAGTACTTGGATAGTCTAGTACTTTATTAGAAATATATCTGCTGACTTCACAAAAACAACTTTTACATATAAGCAAAATACTAAAAGTTTCTGATTTGAGAGGAATGAAATAAAATACAGTGAGTGATTTTCTCTTTATCTCTAACTGTAAAAATCCTTTTGCCTATTTATTTGACCCGTCTCTATTCATGCAATTTAATGAACCCTCAAAAGAATTTACACATCTTTATACAGAATTCACATCTACATCAGTAAACTGCCAGTCCTTTTATATTTTCAGTGCCTTATCAAAATATGGATAACAAAGTTCTTCATTCTATGAGGCAGGAAGATGTTTCCTAAGTACTTCTTTGGATGATGAGGATATAGTATCTGGGAAGGACACCTCAAATTCTATTAGAAGGTCGCCGCGTTGGTCAGGATTTTTTGGAAACGGCAGCCCATATCCAATAATTCTTCTCCTCATTCCAGGTTTCACAATATCATTTATTGACATAGGTATGTTTCTTCCATCTATTGTTGGCACATTAACTGAACAGCCACACAATGCCTAAAATGGACCAAATACAATAAAATTAACACACTCCAAAACCTAAAAATCTAAGCATAAATATATTACTAGATGGTAAAGGATCCTACCACTAAGGTAAAATTTTAAACTCTAAAAGAACAATAATAGTTACAAAATTTCTTTTGCATTAGAAAATTCCTTTAGGACATGAATAATCAGATACATTATTACACAAAAGAAGAGCAAGAGAAGGAAAGGGAAAGAAAAGGGAAAAGTAAAGGAAGTCTTCCCCACTGCCTTGGAATGAAATGGATACTTTGAAGCTGTTGTTAACATTCAAGATGCAGGAACTGGAATGGGAGAAGAGGGAGAAACTCGGGACTGGAAAGAACAGGATAGGAGCAACTACCTTCTTCAGTAAACAGGACAAGAAATACATTGTTTTAGCCAATAAATGTTTACTGAGTGTCTCCTGTATGTCACACATTTCTGCTAGATGCTGAGCTTTAAAGGCACCATAAACACAGACTTCCCCTGAAGGTATGCACAAGGAACTCAGCAATTAAAATACAGTACAGTGTCGGCAAAGAATTATCGGTGAGAGAAAGGGCACGCACCTTAACCCCTTAGCTTCTCAGAATATAGCATACTGGGGCCAAGCTAGACCAGTAGCAGGATTAGGACAGGGTGAGAAGCAATAGTGCTGCACAGATGGAGCTCAAACAATGCCACAGAAGTATGTAAGACAACA
>NW_003852405.1:28641973-28644147 GCF_000181295.1 Otolemur garnettii
TTAGATACATTCCCTAAAATCAACTGCATGATCTTAGAATCTAGGTCCTACTAACTTACCTCTCGTAAACTGATTTTAGCAGTATAAACTATATTTGATCCATCCCTTTTAAATTTGGGGTGATCTTTGTCTTTAATGATAAAAACAATGTCTGCTGGAATACTATTTGGCGTTTCATCTCCTTCCCTTGGAAAAGTAATTTTTGTGCCTTCTTTCCACCCTTTTTTAATCTCAATGGTAAGTATTTTGTCCTCAGATCTATAGCTCCTTCCATCAGTGTTTAGCCTTTTTCGAGAGATCTTCATCCGTTTGGTACAACCATTATATATTTCTTCAAGTGACACTCTAAGTTCATGAATAACTGGAGGGTCTTGTTTGAGTCGGGATGGCCCCACAGAATTCCTGTCTCTTGGATATCCATTCATGCTGAATCCAAAGGCACTAAAAGGATCTCCATCTATTTCCATTTCTTCATTATCTCTGCCACCACCCATCCGTCTTCCAAAAAAAATTTCAAAGGGGTTGGACCCTCCGAAAAATGCTGCAAATGTGGCATGAGGATCACCATGGAAGGTGTACCGGAAGGTGCCCCCTTGTCCATCAGTGCCTCCTGCTCCTCCCTTCAATCCTAATGAAGAGATAAGAACAATTAGAAAAAAGCTCACAACTCTCCGAAGTTAAACTTTCAAAAACTCTACTGGTAATAAATTTTATTTATTAATAATAGCCAGAAATGACATTATAACTAAATACAGAACAGCTACAATTTATTAATAGCCAGAAATGACATTATAACTAAATACAGAACAGCTCTATAACTTTTGATGATGTCATCTAAGTTATATTTTTAGCTTTCAAACTTTTCCTCCAAATCCCCACTTTTAATAATTTATTCCTGAATCTGTGTTTCAAGGATGAGAAAAAAATAAAAAAAAAAACTGGGAACTCTTTTTTTTGTTTGTTTTAGAGACAGAGTCTCACTTAACCACCCTTAGTAGAGTGCTATGCATCACAGCTCACAGCAACCTCTGAATCCTGGGCTTAGGCGATTCTCTTGTCTCAGCCTCTGGAGTAGCTGGGACTACAGGGGCCTGCACAACGTCTGGCTATTTTTTTGTTGCAGTTTGGCTGGGGCCAGGTTCAAATATGCCACCCTCAATATATGGGGCCAGTACCCTACTCATTGAGCCACAGGCGCCACCCAAAACTGGGATCTCTTTATCTCATGAATTACTGGTTTGTCACACTAAAGTATATAAATTTAGGTTTGAAAAATGATAAATGATAAATTTATCATTTTTAAATGATGTTAGTTAAAAAAGTCTTTAGTCATCAATGCAAAATACAGAATCGTTCTAAATCTTTAGAATTATAACTATTATAATCAATAAGTACAAACAGTTTACAAAATGGTATAACCATTTATGATTTAACCATTATAATCAATAAGTACAAACAATTTTAAAAATGCTATAGTCATAGTACTTGGCTTTATTTCAGGTCATCTTTTACTATTTAAGAATTAAAATAAAACTCTGTGGCAGAGAGGGGAAAATTCTAATAACGAGGATACCCTATGAAAAATGTTTTTTTTAAGACACTAAAATTGTTATTCCTGTCCTAGATATCAAATTGCTCATCAAAGCATACCATATCATGGTAATTTCAAGGAATGTAAAAAGAAGACTGAAACCAAGAGCTGCAAACCTTCTTGACAAGAATGGCCTTGGAATGGTCATTTCTGTCTATTGTGAACAACCCACTTCAGACAGCAGTATAGTGACCATTTGACCCTTTGCTCAAAGGTTTAACTAATATTCAACTTATTCAAATTAAAACAGCATTTTCTACCATGTCAAAGAAAGAGTCTACTAAAAGCCACATAACAATATAGTGATCTTTTAAGTGGTTGTTACTGATAAAGATTTCTATCATTGTAGTACTAACAGTTTCTGAGAGAGCTTTAAGAAAATTCATAACCAAGGAAACAAGCAATAAAACAATCTTAAAATTATAAAACCATGAAGAAGTCAAGAGATTAAACAGAGATGCTAATATCTTTAAACAGTGATGAGGACAGGAAATACATTTTATTCATTTTGCACTGCTCAAGTATACAGGGCTGGACATGGAAGGCATTCATGTTTATTGAATGAACTAATTCTTTTTTTTTT
>NW_003852405.1:28644213-28646878 GCF_000181295.1 Otolemur garnettii
TGGCATCACAGCTCACAGCAACCTCCAACTCCTGGGCTCAAGCGAGTCTCCTGCCTCTGCCTCCCAAGTAGCTGGGACTACAGGTGCCCGCCACAAGGCCTGGCTATTTTTTGGTTGCAGCCATCATTGTTGTTTGGCTGACCAGGCTGGATTAGAACCCACCAGCTTAGATGTATGTGGCTGGCGCCTTAGCTGCTTGAGCCACAGGAGCCAAGCCGAATGAACTAATTCTTAAGTCCTCCTAAATCAAAACTAAGAAAGGTGTTTTTAGGATCAGTATAGAGAAAAAGGCAGAGGCAAAGGCAATATAAAATATAATCACACATATACATGAATAAGAGATTTAATAATTAAAAATACCACTACTTAGTTTTGTGTACATCTTTTTTTTTTTTTTTTTTTTTTTTTGAGATGGAGGCTCACTCTGTTGCCTAGGCTAAAATGCTCTGGCATCAGCCTAGCTCACAGCAGCATCAAATTCCTGGGTTCAAGCAATTCTCTTGCTTCAGCCTCTCAACCAGCCAGACCTTATAGGCACTCACCATGATCCTGGCCAATAGTTTTGCACATCTTATTCTACATTTGGTTTCTTTCATTAAAAGATATATATGTACTTTGCATCTAACAGAGTCTCAAGTGGTATCTAAATTTTTACCTTTATCCATTGATAGAAATCTGGAGAGACCAAGAGAGAACTAATAATCTGAAAATTGTGACAATATATACTGAATGATATATCCAAATAGCAAGGACATTCCATGTAGAAAATGAATGACAAGTATAAGCAGCTCATCCAAGTTTCTCTTTTATAAATTTTAGCAGTACAATTACAACTCTAAATGTTTAAAAGCTAATGGCAGATTTTTTTAAATGGTAGAATATGTATACAATTTCAAGGTCATGATCAAAGTCACTTATTTAATGTTTAAAGCATTTAAATCATTTTATCCTTCATCCCACTGATTTAATAAATAATTTAAAAGAGAGTTAAATAAATTGGGTAAACTAGTGTGCCCAATCTAATCCTCTACAAAACAAAATGAAAATACTTTGGACTCATAATGAATTCATGAAAAGAAAGAATAACATTTTAAGTTATTACATCATGGGTTTGGCTTTTCCCTAAAACCCTTTACACTCCCTTGCCCAAAACAGTAACTCAGTCAGAATTACAAAGTCCCTGAGCAAATTCACACACCAGTGACGTATTTATCAAAGCCAACAAAAAGCTTCCAATGCAGCTTTCAGGGTTTCCTGCAAACAGTCAACTGTGTAGTTCAGATAAAGCACAAAACTACTCTGATAACTGAAAAAACCTCCAAAATTCATGCCACTACACTATAATCAACTATTATGCAAGCAACATCTGTATTGCCTAACACATTGTTAACAGGCATGACATCAACTATATTGTCAATTCCTAATTATGTACATTTTGACAGCTAATGGAAATCTTTAATATTCAGTTGGATCTCCAAAATGCACTATGGAATCAACATTTGTCTGGGCTTTAGCAGAACTGTTATTATTTTAAAACCAACCAGCCAATTTATAGTCCAAAACCAAATATATGTTTGGAATTCTATCTATAACAATGACTTCTACTAGTTAGTTAAACTGATCAAAATTTATCAACAGAAAAAACACTAGAGAAGAATTAGAACATCAAATTAAAACATGATAGTACTTTAATAACTCTTACTTTAAGGAGATTTAATATGTAAAAATATTATAGCAAGGCTTCAAAGAGTTAAAAAACAATGAGATCCAGGCAGTGCCTATGGCTCAAGTAGTAGGCCACTGGCCCCATATGCTAGGGGTGGAGGGTTCAAGCCCAGCCCCTGCCAAAAACTGCAAAAAAAAAAAAAAAAAAAATGAGATCCTTTAAACCAGTGGTTCTCAACCTTCCTAATGCTGCAACCTTTTTAAATAAGTTCCTGTGGGTCATGACCCACAGGTTGAGAACCACTGCTTTACACACTCTTAATCTCAAAAATCCAATTTACTTATATAAGTTTAGAACATAAATAAAAGAGGCCAAGGTAATTAAATATATAAGTTTAAAAAGCAAACTAGCATAAAGATTAATACTCTAAATATAAGTTTTATCATATAAAAACTATATTTTAGTATTTAAAGATATTGGCTAAGCTACAAGCAATAAACAAAATAAGGAAGGCATTAAAAAAAAAGAAAATGTTAGGCCAGGCTCATGCCTGTAATGCCAGCACTCTGGGAGGCCAAGGTGGGTGGATTACTTGAACTCATGAGTTCGAGACTAGCCTGAGCAAAAGCAAGACCCTGTCCCTACTAAAAATAGACCCAGGCAATAGGACTGCTTGAGTCTGAGAGCTGGAGGTTGCTATGAGCTTGATGCCACAGCACTCTACTCACCATGACTGGGAGCATGGTGTCTCATGCCTGCAATTCTAGTACTCTAGGAGGCTGAAGTACTTGGATTGCCTGAGCTCAAAGGTTCAAGACCAGCCTGAGCAAGTGCGAGACCCCCATCTCTAAAAATTAGCCAGGCTTTGTGGCGGACACCTGTAGTTCCAGGTACTTGGGAGGCTGAGATAAGAGGATCTCTTGAGGCCAAGAGTTTGAGGTTGCTGTGAGCTATGATGCCACAGCACTCTACCAAGGGTGACAAAGTGAGACTCTGTCT
>NW_003852405.1:28647538-28653912 GCF_000181295.1 Otolemur garnettii
CCCTTGATAGAATGCCGTGGCATCACAGCTCACAGCAACCTCTAGCTCTTGGGCTTAGGCAATTCTCTTGGCTCAGCCTTCCAAGAGGTTGGAACCCACCAGTGGCTGGCACGGTAACCACTGTGCTACAGGCACCAAACCTGTTTTTTTTTTTTTTTCCAAATGATTCAACTATGGAGAAAATTTATTTTTTAAATAGATTATATACCATAAAATTGAATCAGTGTAACTATACAATTCAATGGCTACCATTACCACAATCCAGTTATAAAATATCTCCATTATTCCAAAGAGTTCTCTAGTTCCTACTTATAATTAATCTCCACTCCTACCCTCAGTCCTAAGCAAGAAAGATCTGCTTTCTTTCTCTATAAATTTGCCTTTCCCAGACATTCAAGTAAACAGAATGAATCATACCATAGGTATTTTTTCACATCTGGCTTCTTTCATTTAGCAGTTTTTGAGGTTCATTCATGGCTGTAGCATGTCTCATTAAATTGGCCCTTTTAATAGCTAAATAGTTCCCCATTGAATGTGCATACCACATTTGGTTTATCAGTTCACTAATTAATGATAAAAATACTATCTAAAAATAGAGTTTCCCATTTGGGACCATTACAAACAATGTTGATATGAGCATTCAGGTTATGTGTCTTTGTGTGGGCATATATTTCTGTTTCTCTTTTATAGATAGATTCCTAGGAGTAGAACTGCTCCCAGGTCATATGGTAAATTTAAGACAGCTCTGTTTTTATCCAACTGGGTTTATTTGTTTTTTTTAGAGACAGGGTCTCAGTATGTTGCCCAAGGCTGAACGCCAACTCCTGGGCCCAAGTCTCTCTGAGTAGCTGGGACTACGGGCGCGTACTACTTCACCCACTATCCAAGTGTTTCATATATGTATATGTATATAACAGAGATATATATATTAATTAATTGGCTGGGATTCATTGAGGGTACAAAGAATTAGGTTACACTGATTGCATTTGTATTCAAGTGTTTCTTAAACAGAGCATTTTACATTGTGAACATTAGAAATTTTTAGGACAAGAATAGACTGGCTCACTGGTTCTCTGATTCCTAAGTAAATAAATTTAATATATTCAACTCATACATTTCTCAGTTTAGGGTTCTTATTTCCACTGTCCCAGCTTCAAGTCTCAAGAGTGTAGTATGGGGAAAAAAGGATAGCAGGTAAATTTGTAGTGTTTCCACAGTCCTAAAATTCAGTGTTTTATTACTAATGGAGAAAGCCATGGAACCAGGCCTACAAGCACAAAGAGATCAAAGAAAGACAAGGAGAAAAAAATGTTTTCTCCCAATTTCACAGTGTGTCTCAAAAGGATTTTTAAAAGAAATTAATGAGATAGCCTCAATAAAGAGCAAATAAGAATCCTAATTATCTTTGAAGGAAGAGTAATTCTAAAAAAATAATTCAAACAGTATCTGGTGTAGTGGCTCACTCCTGTAATCCCAGCACTTTGGGAGGCTAAGGCAGGAGGCATGCTTGAGCCCAAGAGTTTAAGACCAGACTGGGCAACATAGCCAGAGACACTGTCTCTACAAAAAACTTTAAAAATTAGCATGGTGGTGGGTGGTGCCTGTGGCTCAAAGGAGTAGGGTGCCTGCCCCATATGCTGGAGGTGGCCAGTTCAAAACCCAGCCCTGGCCAAAAACTGCAAAAAAAAAAAAAAAATTAGCATGGTGGTAGGTGTCTGTATTCCCAGCAGGAGGCTGAGGCAGGAAGATCCCTTGAGGCCAGGAGTTGGAGGCTATAACCATGCCATTGCACTCCAGCCTAGGAAATAGCAAGACCAGTTCACTAAAATAATAATAACTCAAGTAACTTTCATTCAACTGTATTTTCAAGGAACCTACAACTAGAGAATGATATTTCTGAACAATATAGTTCAACTTTTTAAAAAACTTATTTTCTCCGCACTCTTTCCTCCCAATACCAATTATCTGAGTCAAGAATAAAAAAAAGATTCAGAGTATACAGATAATCATGATTTAGTTTTTTTAAAAAATGCACTTACTGGTAATTAGTAAAAACCAAATAAGAAAAATCACTCAAGAGAAGCACTATTCAGAGGTAACGTTAAATCAAGAAAAACGTATCATATAGGTGACTTTGAAATTCTGAAGACAAATATCCTTAATAAATCCAATAGCTTAGCCATAGACAAATTTGAGCTATCAGTATGATGTGGCCAAATATCTTAGATTTAATATAAAGCAGGGGACACCCACTTTTCATAGGAATTTATAGTATTCTTCCATGTTGTGGATCTCTTTTCAAAATTACAAAGTCAGTCTTCTTTCAGAACAGTAGTGTATTATCGGTAGTATCTCAGAATCCTGCTTAGCTTTTTAGATGAGCCAAATTAGGCCATTTTGAGTAGTATGGCCAGAGGGAACAAGCACGATCTAATTGGTCATTATTTGCCTTTTTCAATACGTACTTGTAAGAACCTGATACTGTAAGTCCTCACCACACCAAAACTAGCAGCATGAGCTTCACTTTTTGGCAACTCACAGACCAAAAACAAAACAAAACAAAACACCCTCTATGTATAATCAGCATGCTTGTCTACAGTGAATTTGGTTAATTCAAAACGAACAGTCATTGCTTGATTGTATCTTAAAGATATGTCTCTAAATAGAAAAATTGGATGTTAAATGCCAGAAAGGAAGCAAAAAAGTTTTCAAAGCTATAATGATTTAAAAGACAACATTTCAGGAGAAAAACTAATAATAAAGTAACAATTTTAAGGCTGAAAATCCCAGAACCTGTGATTTTTTTAACAAAAGTTTTTTTTTAATTTTTTTGTTGTTATTAATCAGTAAAAGTCTTACTTTACAGCCACATTTATCTGAAGGTAATCAACAAACCTGACTCACGATCCAGAATGATAAAAGGATAATCTTATTACCCCCTATTTTCTGTGTTCATTAGTTTCTAATCTCACAATGCAAGAAACAAAAGTATGGCAGGGAGAAAAAGGGAAGTTGTCATACTTTCCTCACCAAGACAGTAAAATTTCAAAAGAAATACTGTTACCTAAAGGTAAGTCAGTAATTATTCTAACTGGGTGGCCATTTTAGGTCAAAAATTATATTTCCGAGATCTCATTTTCTTGGCACAAAATTTCTGTTTACAATTAAGCTAAAAACTTGTTCTGGTATTTTATGACATCAGGAAAATTCTTTCCTCTCCAGGCAGAATGCCAAAACAACTAGAAGCTAAATGCCTGTGCCTTCTGCTTCTGAAAGAGACAACTCTGTCTCAACGGTCTAAACTACCCTAGCTATAAAAAAGGCAAAAAAACTTCTTTTTGTTTTTGTGACTAAAAGATAAACTTCCAGAATCTCAACTGTCAATCTTAAGATTTTAAACAACTGAAGACTATTGGTTCTGGCAAGAAAGTCATTAAAAAAGAAAACAGGTTGCATAAGACTTTTGACATAGTCATTAATAAGTATAGGAATTTAAGGTTTCTTTTAAAATACATTATACAACATTGATATCCTAAGTCTAATAGTAAAATAGGGAAACTACAAAACGCTACATTTTTTTAAAAAGCAAACAAGGACATTTCATTCATAGCTATGCAATACTCATTCACATGATCAGGAATGAAATCTTGTTTTTATCCATTATTGGTCTTTTTACTTCTGATATGTTTGAAGACCCAATTTAAGCATAACCAGAAGGCTGAAAGAAGAAAAACAAAAAGGATCGGGAGAGAGAGGGACAGAGCCAAAGAGACAGAAAGATACACGCAAAATACTTACCTTCTTCCCCAAACTGGTCATATATTTCTCTCTTTTTAGGATCACTCAATACTTCATAAGCTTCTGCGACCTCTTTAAATTTTTCCTCTGCCTGAGGAGATTTGTTCTTGTCCGGATGAAATTTGAGGGCTTGTTTTCGGTAAGCCTTTTTAATATCTTCATCTGAAGCTCCTTTTTCAATTCCCAAAATGTGATAATAGTCTTTCCCCATTTCGAATTTCTTGAAATGAACTTAGATTTCCCTTTGTAAAAGAAAACAGCGTCCCCAGTCTTAGCAATACACCAATTCTCAGAATAATAAACCAAGCTGGGTATTTTAAAAGTTAAAGCAAATCAGCAATTCGGCTAGCTGTCTCAACGCAGTGAGCAGACAGCGTCCCTGTATTTAATTCCTTCCCAAACAGCTCACTTACAGATAAATATACACTACACAGGAGACGGCCTCCTTCTAGATCCTCCCATTTTCACTACGTGTCTGTACTTTCTAGAACAGCAAATGCTACACAGGACGTCACTTTCCCAGCTGCCTCTAGTCAAAGTACTGAGCTGTGTTTTCTCCTCCTCCACAATTAACTATTCATTTTCCTTCTGGCTCTACCGTTTTTATTTCCTAGTTAAGAGGCCAAGTGGATTAACAAACCAGTATTTCAACACAAAAATGTCATAACTACATGTTTATTTACTGCATTCTAAGTGAAAAAGCAATAAAAATAATTATAGCTATTAAACATCCTATGTTCAAAGAAATTAAAGTTATTATACAAATAAAAGTACCCTTGGATTTAATTTAGGCATTTTAATTTCAAGTTATTCATCTGTAAAATATACAATACTAAAATGTGGGTTATTTAAATTAAAATTTTAAAATCATTTATGTCATTTTCAAAATTCAAAATGGAACTACCAATCAGAAATGCCAGGAAGTCAATATAACAACATTGTAAAAACGGTATTTATCACAAAATTCAAAAGCAATATGTTAAAATGAGGACTTAAATATGATTTTAGCTAACGGTTTTAACTAGCTGTTTTGAGGCATACAAGAGTTAACAGTTTTAGCAAACCAATATATAGTATTTATCTAGGAAAGCTTAATATCTCAATTTAGTTACTTAAGAAACATTTTTTTCTTTTATAAACACATTCCCCTAATTATATGTATATATTCATTATCAAAGATTTTTGAAAAATATGGGAAGAAAAAAATAAAAATTTTCCTATCATTCTATTTTAGGTAATCCCTATTAAATGCTAGTGTATTTATTTCTAATCCTTTACTCTGTGAATATTTATGGTTATTTCTGTAACTTTTTTATTAACAAAATTTTGATTATGGTATTTATATCCTTTTGATGCCTGCTTTTTTCATATAATATGCATTGGATATTTAGGAGACATTTTCAATTGCATCTAACTCATCTTTTATCTCCTATACAGTTTCCTTATCTTTTCAGAAATGTTCTCATCCTAATATTGAAAAGATGGATTATTAAGAAAACAACAAAAGAATTGCACACATCTTATTGTGAAATATTACATTGACTTAAGAGTCTATAAATTAAAAAAAAAAACTTTATGGGGAAAAGAAAATGTACATATATGTTTAGAATATAATGAAAGGTGACGATCACACGTCAACCTTTAAAGAAATGAGAACACCTACTCTGATGCCAAACAGTGATGACTCGGCAATTCTTATGAATGTTCATCTTTGTGCACCTTGACAGCTGTGACTTCCTGCTCCTCAAAATGCTCTACTTTTTTTAACACATTGACATCAGACATTTATAACATCTATCTAGCCTACCTACAGTTACAAGGTTTGCCAGTTATTTAGAAATTTCTTGCAGTACCACCAAGGAATACTCAATGTCAAAAGATACTTTCAAATCCAAAAAAACTTACTGAAAAAATGCTAATATCGAAAGTCAACTTAAGGCCTTGCTTTTGAAAAGTACATTGCCATGTTGGAATCCAGTACAAAGATCAGCATCAAGTATAGTAAAAACATAATAACCCATTATAAAATTAATTTCTAAGGGAGTTTCTTTAAATATTCATTACTCAAAGAACACTGATATTACTATCTATAAAAAACCTGAAACTGTTCTGGTAGGTAATGTTGGGAGAAAAAAATAGACACTT
Organism: Otolemur garnettii; assembly: GCF_000181295.1. Lineage (NCBI taxonomy): Eukaryota > Metazoa > Chordata > Mammalia > Primates > Galagidae > Otolemur > Otolemur garnettii. The sequence goes on from NW_003852405.1 coordinate 28,653,482, forward strand.
TTGCTGCAATCATTTTCAGAGAGCCAGAAGTATTATCAGAATTTGACATATTAAATGATTTTAAAACCTGAAGACTAGGTCTTTCACATTTGTGAGAAATTGCTTTATATATTAACTGATAGAAAGAATCTGGCTCTCTAGACGTCAAGAAGGTTAAAAAAGGATTTGTACATTTCTTCAACTATCACGCACACACAAAAGAATCACAGTAGTGAAGCTGAAAGGCATAAATTCACCTCAACTTGGACATTTCAGCTTAATAAGAAAGCAAATATAATTTTGATTAATACTATTAGATAATAAAACAATCTGGCTAGGTTTGGCTTTGTAAAGCATTGTAAATATCTGAAACAACAATTATTATTATTTTTAGGTTTTTGTTGTTTTGGGTTTTTGGGGTTTTTTTAAGAGACAGAGTCTCATTGTGTTGC
>NW_003852405.1:28655175-28656705 GCF_000181295.1 Otolemur garnettii
GGGCTGGGGATTCGAACCCGCCACCTTAGGTGTACGTGGCTGGCGCCTTAGCCGGTTGAGCTATAGGCGCCGAGCCAAAAAAAATGTGTTTCTAACAGTAAAAATAAAAATGCTACATAGATAGTCTCTTTAAAATATTTAAGAGTCATAGAGATATATATGACAGAAGATTTGAAGAAAACAAAAACTAGCATGGGTTAGTAATTTACATATGTTTTTTTTCTTAAATTAAAATTAAATATAAACATGTTCATATTTATAAAAACATAAATATAATATTTTTTAACAAAAGTAAATTGGTGTTTGCATCTTGAAATTTTTACTTTACTACACAATATTTGTGCAATTATTCCATGAAACCACAATTTCCTTCCCCTTATTAAAAGAAAATTATAAAGTGATTCCTCCTCTTCTAAATATTTACAATTTACAAGGGCAAGTCCTCATGCTAGGATAGGGTGATTCATCTCCAACCAATGGTGACTTACAATGTATTTTTAAAAAATGATTTTAATTGTTTCAACCACATCAGAAAACATAAATGTGTGTATTACCTTGTTTATCAAAGTTAGCAGCAACAAAGTTTTTGTGCTTAATAATATATTGGGGTGAAATGTGTCACTCTATAGTATTGGGAAGACACAAGATAAAGTAAAATTTCTACTGGAATTCACTTTTTTTTTTTAGAGACAGAGTCTCACTTTATTGCCCTCGGTAGAGTACGGCGGTGTCACAGCTCACAGCAACCTCCAACTCCTAGGCTTAGGTGATTCTCTTGTCTCAGCCTCCCAAGTAGCTAGGACTATAGGCACCTGCCACAATACCTGGCTATTTTTTTGTTGCAGTTTGGCCAGGGCCAGGTTCGAACCTGCCACCCTTGGTATATGGGTCTGGTGCCCTACCCATTGAGCCATGGGCACCACCCTACGTTGTTTTTTAACAACTTTAATCAAGCTTCCTTATTTGGAACATTATGCTTTAATAATATAGATAAGTTAGTTTCACAGAGGTATGAATCCCTTATCTTATGATCACAGTGTAAGTAAGAAAACATATGTATATAACAAGAATGGGAACTACAGATAGCACTTTAACCAAAAAAAAAAACAAAACCCTGAAAATATAAACTAGTCATTCAACTGATGGCATTTTCATCTTCTACTTTGGCTTTATCCATACATAATAAGTCATCTTTTTCCAATTCACTAATAATTTCTCAGTTTATAATAAATTAGTACAGAAGAGAACAGGATGCTTTGTAGAGCCTCAGAAAACAATTTTGTAATTTAGATCATTGCTTAAATGCTTGAGGACTAACGACTTCTAATACTTTACCAATGCACCTGTTGAAAACTTTCCTTGCCAATATTTAATTCTCTCTCTTTTTTTTTTTTTTGCAGTTTTGGCTGGCCAGGCTTGAACCTGCCACCCCCAGTATATGGGCCGGCGCCCTACTCCTTAAGCCACAGGTGCCGCCCCAATATTTAATTCTTTTTTTTTTTTGAGACGGAGCCTCAAGCTATCCCCCTG
>NW_003852405.1:28656816-28658074 GCF_000181295.1 Otolemur garnettii
GGGACTACAGGCGCCCTCCACAACGCCTGGCTATTTTTTGGTTGCAGCTGTCATTGTCGTTTGGCGGGCCCGGGCTGGATTCAAACCCGCCACCTTGGGTGTATGCGGCTGGCACCTTGGCCACTTGAGCCACAGGCGCTGAGCCCGCCATTGTTGTTTTTTAACTGACCCAGCCCACCACAACACCCAGCTATTATTTTTGTTGCCATTGTTACTTTTTAACTGACCCAAGCCGAGTTCAAATCTGCCAGCTTCTGTTTATGTGGCCGGCTCCCTATCCACTGTGCGACAGGGGCCACCCTCTCACATACAATCTCTATATATGGATACACATCTAATACTCAAGATAGGATTTCAAAGAAATTTTCTATAGCTACAATCTAGTAATAAGCCATGATATTCTTAACAATAACTAGACACTGCCCCAGTATTAACACAAAATTAAGTAGTAAGCTATGCCTGTTTTAATATTTGAACTGATTTTTAGGTATTATCTAAATAATGACATAAAATTTAACTATTGGCCATTTAATAATGGACTACATCGTACCTCTACATGTTACATAATACTTTCCTAAAAGAACTTCAAACAGTAAGAGGTATCATTGCCACAGATTTCGTTACAGCAAATGCTTGACCATTAAGTTTGGAACTCAAGACTCTAAATTTTCATTACCATGGAAAGGCCAGACTTTGAGCATAATAGTTACAATACATATAAATTTTATAATTGTTACAAATGCAATTTTATTTTTAGGGGGAAAAGATTTTAAAGAACTTCCCGTCTTATCCTATCTAGGTTATAAGATTAAACCTCACCTATTTGAAATTAAATTCACTTAAATATCTTACTTTTTTCTAAATTCACTTAGATATCCTACTTTTTTCCCCCTCATACTTATAAATATCTTCCTTTAGGCAATGATAGTAGTTTTGACTAATTACATTTAGAATTATAATGCTATTATAAATGCTAGTGACTGCCCAGCTTATAGTACTGATAGATACTATACAAACTGTTTAAGAAGATGGCTATTGTAGTGTACATCGCCTATGAATAAAGCATCTCAATCACCTGGTAAATATTTACTGGGTACTTATTATGTGTCACACAGTTTCAGATGCTATCACCCAGACCAATGACATCCTTGTTCTCATTCAACTCATACTCCAATGAGAGAAGACAATAACCAAGTTAATAAAGACACGGGGTAATTTCACTAAGTTTTACGAGCTTTTTTTTTTTTTTTTTTTTTTT
>NW_003852405.1:28658669-28660291 GCF_000181295.1 Otolemur garnettii
AGCTACTTGGGAGGCAGAGGCAGGAGACTCACTTGAGCCCAGGAGTTGGAGGTTGCTGTGAGCTGTGATGCCACGGCACTCTACCCAGAGGAATAGCTTGAGGCTCTGTCTCAAAAAAAAAAAAAATTTTTTTTTTTGGTTCTGTCACCCAGGCAGGATAGGAGTACGTGGCAGGATCACAGATTACTGTAACTTTGAACTCCTGGGCTCAAACACCCTCCTTCCTCAGCCCCCTGGTCAACTGGGGTAAACAGAAGTGAGCCACCGTGCCTGGCCCTGGATATCACAATTTTAAAGAGATACAGGCTGATTATAAGCTTTCAGACAAGCAAATGGGCTAATACGTAGCTCCTGATGACCTCTTAGATTCTATTATTAAGAAGAAATGTGTTCAGTTCTCAATTGTTTATAATTTTTTCTTTTTCCCCCGTGCATAAATCTAAACATATCCCTTCAGTTTACAGCTAACAAATTCCATATAGTATATAATACAAAGGCAGTGAGCAATTAACGGTCACATAAATGCTACTTAAGCATTAGAGGAGTTAAGAGACAGTCATGGCATAGAGAAAAGAGCATAAATTTGAAATGAGAAGTTTTGGTTGAGTATTCTTAGCTTTGCTACTTTGTATCCATATTAAGTTCTGAAAAAACCACATATTTCTTGAATCTCAGTTCTCATATATAAAATGGGTAACATTATCTACTTCATTACTTCATTAGATTGACAAAAAGAATCAGAAAATATATGAAAGGTCTTTAGAGAATGAAATATGATACAAATGTTAATTATTATCCCCATCTTGGGCTGGAGTGGTAAGGATAGGAAAGGGTTCAGAAAAGAAAAATGTGAGCAAGATACTGAAGGATGGATCTATTTTGAAAGAAAGGCAGGCAGGGGGAGGATTTGTGATTTGGACTACGAACACAAAGCCCGGAAGGAAAAAAGCATAAAATGTAATTGATACAGCAAAAAGAGTTTTTAGATTAATGCATAGGAGTTAGAGGCTCAGCCTATGAAGGTTAGAAAAAAAAATTATGGTTAAATTGTTAAAAGTTTTTAAAGTCGTAGTTGATGACTACTCTTTTATGCTCTTCAAAAAGTGCTAATTCAAGCCAAGCTGGTGGCTCACACTTGTAACCCTAGCACTCTGGGAGGCTGAAGCAGGATCACTTCCTTGAGCTCAGGAGTTCAAGACCAGACTGAGCAAGAGCAAGACCCTAGCTCTAATAAAAATAGAAAAATTAGCTGACATTGTGGTAGGTGCCTGTAGTCCACAGGCTGAGGCAAAAGAATTGCTTGAACTTAGGAGCTTGAGGTTGCTGTGGGCTAAGTTGATGCCAGGGCACTCTAGCCTGGGACAACAAAGTGAGATTCTGTCTCAAAAAAAAAAGGGGGTTGGGGTTCTGATAAACTGATATCTGATTGTAATACTTCAACTATGAGGCCTGACAATTAAGTTCACAAACCCAACCTGGAAAAAATGCTACAGCTACTTCATTGCTGAGTATCGCTACAGTACCTTCAAAGTACTCCCCTTGGGAAGCTATGCACGACACCTTTCAAAGCAATTTTGGAACTCTTCTTCTAGAATGGCCATGAAAGCTGTTTTATCACGCTT
>NW_003852405.1:28660553-28667347 GCF_000181295.1 Otolemur garnettii
GGGGACAGCTTGAGGCTCTGTCTCAAAACAAACAAATAACAACAAAAATAACAAATAAATGTCCTTTCAATCTTTCTTTTATCTTCAGGTAAAGAAAAAACTCACTGGGGGCAATACTAAGTGAGTAGGGAGGGTATTCCAATACAGTTATTTGTTTACTGGCTAAAAACTACAAGAACCACACCTTCCTCATGCTAAGATTCTCACTTAAGATACCGAAGGTGGTGGCGCATTTGAACCCAGCTCCAGACAAACTGCAAAAAAACAAACAAACAAAAAAAAACAGCTGGTGTTAATGGTGAGCACCTATAGTCCCACCTACTCAGGAGGCTGAGGCAAGAGAATTGCTTAAGTCCAGGAGTTGGAGGTTGCTGTGAGCTGTAACACCACATCACTCTAGCGAGGGCAATAAAGTGACACTCTGTCTCTAACAACAACAAAAAAAGATTCTCACTTAAGAGTTTGGTTTCTCTATTGATGTTTCCTTGATCTGTTGTTCTGCTCACAGTCAACCAACAATTCTGATGCACAATTTGATACATTTCTGCAATGATTTTATTAGTTCTGCTCATTATTGGCTGCCCAGCCTTTCTTCATCAGCGATGTTTTTTCTCTCCTCCTCAGATAAGCATTTAATTCATTTGTATACTGCCATTTTCTTCATGACATTATCCCCATAAACTTGGACTAGTATGTCCCTGATTTCACTTTTTGCTAAGTTTTGCAAGAAATTTATGAATGTTTGTTCACTACGCTAATTCAAGCTCTGAAATTCTTGGGAACAATAATGAATGCCACTCAGTGAGGTAATGCCACATGTCAACACAAACACAACTGTGAGAGACTGATATACCAAGGTTATGAAACCTTATGAGTTGTTTGTACAGTGCTGCCAACATAAGCACATGGTGGTAAGGTCATGAACTTACTTGTCAGGCCTTGTATGTTGAAAGATCACATTAAGCTTACTACGTAGACTACTGCTATCCAATAGAAGAAATATGAAGCAAACTACAAATGCAAGTGACATAAGTTAAACATTTCTAGAATATACATTTTTTAAAAAGTAGAAACATGGGAAGGTAATTTCAACGATGTATTTTATTTAACCCAGTAAATCCAAGATATCATCACTACAACATGTAATCGATACACAAATTATCAATGAAATACTTTACATTCTTTTTTTGGTACTAAGTCTTCAAACTCCAGCACATACTTTACACTTACACAACACTTCAATTCAGATAGCCACATTTCAGGAGCTTGACATCCTCACATGGCTAGTGGCCACTGTGTTGGACAGCACAGACCTACCAGCTCCCTCTAATCACCAGTGCAATTTTTCAGAGACCTCAGCCTGTGAACCTCAACCCACGTGTATAATACATATACACACTTCTCAGATGCACACCTGGGGGAATAAAGTCTTAACTGGTGAACTGTAAAGAGTTCATCTTTATTTATAAAATAATTTTATTTATAAAATAATTTAGGTAAAAAAAATCATTTACCTAAATGATATGAGGATTTTTTTAGAAATAATACTTTAGGAAGTTTTATTTACACACATTCAGCAAACATACTTTTTTTTCTCACATATACTTTCTTAATGTTAAAGGTAAAAGGAAATAAGGAATTTATGTGTATTTCATTTTCCTCTGTTTTTGTTGTTTTTTTGCAGTTTTTGGCCAGGGCTGGGTTTGAAACTGCCACCTCCGGTATATGGGGCTGGCACCCTACTTCTTTGAGCCACAGGCACCACACTTTTTGTGTGTATGATGTTGTTGTTGTTGTTCAGCAGGCCCCAGCCAGGTTTGAACCCACCAGCCCTGGTACATGTGGCCAGCACCCTACCCACTGAGCTATGGGCGCCCAGCCCCTTTTCCTCTTTTCTTTTTCTTTTGGCTGGGGTTGGGTTTGAACCCGTCACCTCCGCATATGGGGCTGGCGCCCTACTCCTTTGAGCCACAGGCACTGCCATTTCTCTTTTCTAATGTTTCTCTTTTATGTAGCCAGAAAAGGAAGGCGTCTTAACTGGCTAGTCAAAAGGAAGGCAGGAATCAGTGCCAAAGCGAAATCAGTAGCTCCTAAGAGTAAGATGATAAATAATACAGAGGAAAAAAATGTCAGTAGCACAAGAGGTGAGGCAGGAGAGGATATGCTCCTATTTCACTGTTAGGCTCTTACCCAAGACTGCAACAAACTCGTTATGCAGCAAGTTTGTTTAGTTCTTCAATTGTTTATGATTCTAAAATGATTTCTGTCATTTTCAACTATGTATTGTGCATCCATGAAGGCATAATAATTAAACCACTGCTGTTGCAGAGACTTAGCTATGATTCGAAGACTTTAATAACAGCTACCAAATATAATAAGATTAGAACATTTATAAAATAAGTTGGCCAGGCATGGGGGCTTCTATCTATGATCTCAGCTACTTAGGAGGCTGAGGAAAGAGGATCATTTGAACATTTCACCCTAACAGTCTGCAGGTGGAATGAGCTACGATGATGCTACTGCACTTCTGTTTGGGCAAGAGACCCTGTCTCAAAAAAAGAAAAGAAAAAAAGTCAACATATTCTACAGAATTCAGCTAATATAAAACTAGGTCGTTGACACCCTAATCCCAAATGTAATGAGCTCAAACTACAGGGTATCCAAAAGTTGCCCCTAAAGTCACCATTTTCCTATGCATGGACTTTTTTTTTTTTTTGAGATAGTCTCACTTTATCACCCTTGGTACAGTGCCGCAGCGTCATAGCTCACAGCAACCTCTTTGGCTTAAGCAATTCTCTTGTCTCAGCCTCCCAAGTACCTGGGACTACAGGCACCCACCACAACGCCCAACTATTTTTAGAGACTATGTCTCATTCTCGGTCAGGCTGGTCTCAAACTCTTGAGCTCAGGTGATTCACCCACCTCAGCCTGTCAGAGTGCTAGGATTATAGGTGTGAGCTACCATGCCCAGCCTTTTTTTTTTTTTTTTAGATGGAGGCTCAAGCTATCCCCCTGGGTAGAGTGCCATTGCATCAAAGCTCACAGCAACCTCCAACTCCTGGGCTCAAGCGAGTCTCCTGCCTCAGCCTCCCAAGTAGCTGGGACTACAGGCACCCACCACAATGCCTGGCCATTTTTTGGTTGCAGCCATCATTGTTGTTTGGCGGGCCCGGGCTGGGGATTCGAACCCGCCACCTTAGGTGTATATGGCTGGCGCCTTAGCCGCTTGAGCCACAGGCGCTGAGCCCATGCCCAGCCTTGTATGGCCTCTTTAGAGGTGACTTTTGGGACATCCTGTATTAGAATTACCTAAAGGACATTTATAGATAAGAGAGAAAAAAGGATTTCTGAAATAATTTAAATTTTTTTATTTTTTTGAGTTTCACTCTGTGCTCTGGATAGAATGTATGGCATCATAGCTCACAGCAACCTTGAACTCTTGGGCTCAAATGATCCTCTTGCCTCAGCCTCCCATGTCACTGGACTACAGGCGCCCACCACAACGCTCGGCTATTTTTAGAGATGGGGTCTTGCTCTTGCTCTGACTGTTCTTGAACTCCTGAAGTCAAGCATTCCACCCACCTTAGCCTCCCAGAGTGCTGTGAGCCACCATGCCCAGCTGCTAAAATAATTTAATTTTAAATGGATGGGGTTTAATGTTTGAGCTTTTAATATTTAAAAAATTTAGCCTTTTGGGTGATGCCTGTGGCTCAGTGGATAGGGCACTCCATATACCAAAGGTGGCGGGTTCAAACCTGACCCGGGCCAAAGTGCAACAAAAAAATAGCCAGGCATTGTGGCGCCTGTAGTCCCAGCTACTCAGGAGGCTGAGGCAAGAGAATCGCCTAAGTCCAAGAGCTAAAGGTTGCTGTGAGCTGTGTGACACCATGGCACTCTATCGAGGGTGATAAAGTAAGACTCAGTCTCTACAAAAAAAAAAAAAAAGTAGCCTTTTATTATCTAAGCCAAATTAGTGTATCAAGACAAGTTATTGAGACTCTACCGTGTTATATATTCATACATACACGTGCCATGAAGGATAAAACATTAGAAGGCATAATCCCTGCTCTCAAGGAGTTTATATTATAAATATACAGAAGTTATTTTGAATTGTTGTTTTTGCCATACAGTGGTAGAGTTTAAGTAGCTACAGCAGAGACCATATGGCCCATAAGGCCTAAACTATTTACTGTCTGGCCCTTAAGAGGAAATGTTTACCCAGTCCTGCTTTCTAGAAATCTGAACTAGAGGGAGAGGGCAACCTAAAAAAAAGCACTAAGCACAATAAAATGTTATTGTATCTGGAAAACTTTAAAAATATATAGTTTCTACTATAAGCACTCAAAAAGTAAATGTTAACATTTTTTGCTTAGCTGCTGTAAAATGTGTACACTGATTCTTTACCTCAATATGCCTGCTAAAGAGACTGTATTAGAATATTTGGGGTGTGAGGTAAGAGATTTATCAAAAGGGGTGCATGTGTTTAAAAAGTTGAGAAACAAAATAGCCGGGCGTTGTGGCCTGTAGTCTCAGCTACTTGGGAGGCTGAGGCAAGAGAATCACTTAAGTCCAAGCGTTTGAGGTTGCTATGAGTGGTGATGCCACAGCACTCTACCAAATGCAACACAGTGAGACTATGTCTCAAAAAGAAAAAAAAAAAAAGATTGAAAAATGCAGCTAAATTATCATACTTCTGTATCGTCTGGCTCAGCATCTAATGAACACATCATTTCTAGTTATAAAGAACTTTAGTTGGGTGGCACCTATGGCTTAGTAAGTAGGGCGCTGACTCCATATACCGAGGGTGGTGGGTTCTAACCCAGCCCAGGCCAACTGCAACAAAAAATAGCCAGGTGTTGTAGTTGGCACCTGTAGTCCCAGCTACTCAAGAGGCTGAGGCAAGAGAATTGCCTAAGCCCAAGAGCTAGAGGTTGCTGTGAGCTGTGATGCCACAGCAGTCTACCAAGGGTGACAAAGTGAGACTTTTTAAAAAAAAAAAAAAAAAAGAACTTTACCTATTTCTCCAAATCAAATTTCCTTTGTAGTTGATTCTGATTTGCCATGGTTATGTTCTATAAAACATTTACCACAGTTAATGTTCTATAAAATCCCTACAAATGCAGAGTCAGCAACTCCTGAATCATCGCCCCTAACAGAAATATATGTTAGGTTCTTGGCAGACTCTGGTCATGTTTTTATGAACTGATCTATATATAACCTCTTTTATGAGTATTTTTCTAGCTAAAGGCATCTCATTTAGTACATACTGACTCACTGACTTGAACTCATGGCCAACAGCACTGTAACTCATGCCTGACTGAAGCTTATTTGACATACGTGTATTCTCTAAAGGGCACATCATGGTCTTCTCATGCTCAGGAAGACTAGTCAGCACCACAGCACTAAGCTTGGCAGCCACTCTAGCAAAGCTACTGATGAAAAGCAAAAAATGCCAAAAAGATCATGAAAAGGAGACTTTTTACACTGCAAGGTTGAACAAGTCAGTGTTCAACCTCAGTTACTTATCATTCAAGGTTTTTGCCACTCCGCACATGCACATGTCTGCATCAAAAACAAGAAGATTGACGTGGGGGTTACAAATAAATTGCAGTGAATAGGCAAAACTGCAAATATAGAATTGGTGAAAAATGAGAATTGACTATATAATGATGTGCCCTTACTGCAAATCTTCTAAATTAACTAGTCAATTAAAAAATTGGTTTTGATCTTCTATATTTTCTTAAAAAACAAAAACAAAAAAATTATTTTTGAGCAACAGCAAGTACACAGGCACCAAAGGTATTGCCTTTGAGGTGCTATTTGTGATGTATATGCAAGTGGGGTCTAGGGGAGTTGGGGGCTTACACTACCCTCTTCCCCACTCCAGGAACTCTTCACCTAGCTTACGTCTGCTTTTAGATTCAGCCTCTAGTTGAGGTCCTGTGAACCCCAGCTTGGGTTAGGTTCCCCTGACCTTGAGCTCTCACACTTTCCCCCATCCCTCCACTCTGTTACATATCAGCCTGCATAACTATCTCTTTGCTTACCCACTGGATTATCAACTCCCTGAGGCACCCTGTTTTATTCTTTTATTTTTCTACAGCAAGTCCTTTATAAAACACTGCTGTTCAATAAACTTTTACTGAATGAATAAGTTAAAGAGATGAGTAATTACTAGGACCTAAAGTAAGATGACTATAATAAAAAGAAACTGGTAAATTTAAGTAATAAGAAATATAATCTGTACAATATGCCAGCCAGCTGGATGTGGAGATTAGGAAAGATTTCAGATTGCCCATTTCTGGACTCATAAAGGTGTGTACAGTTCCTAATTCAAGTATAGAATATAAAGTACATTTGAAGGGAAAAGACAAGTTCCATATGCCTATAACCCTATTAATAACACCTTCATCTATGCTACTTAGTTTGTAAATTTTATTACTTAAACACTATTCCTAATTACTACTGTATTGTAATAACTTGTTTCTCTGGCCAACTTCTTCAACAAAAATGTAAAATAATGTAAGGCAAGGGTTACTTAAGTTTTAACTCCCCTAAACCTAGCATGATATTCAACAGCACTGAATGTGGATGAAAATAGATATCCAGGAGTCAGATACTGAAGCTTAGAAAAGAAATCTTAGCTGGAGGTAAAGATTTTAAAAAGGATCCTGGCCATGCCCCATGGCTCACACCTATAATCCCAGTACTCTGGGAGGCCGAGGTGAATAGATTCCCTGAGCTCACAGGTTTGAGACCTTGTCTCTCAAAAAATAGCTGAGTGCTGTGGTGGG